>NC_061122.1:141658478-141733276 GCF_002878395.1 Capsicum annuum | reverse complement strand
CAAACATTAGATTTTTAGGACATAATATTTCTCAAGGTTCTATTGAGAAATATTATGTCCTAAAAATCTAATGTTTGTCTGAAATAAACTTATCTTAGGTTTAGAGATAACTAAACCATTTTGAATAATTATTTGTTTAAGCGTATGTAAATGTTTAAAATGTAATAATGTCGGATTAAGCCAAAGTCGGAAGACCGAACCAAAGCACCAACCGAAATAGAAAAGAATCTTAAGTAATTTTATGACTGTATGGACTCTTTTACCCAAACATGGGGCCTGTCGGAGATTTAATAACCTTTTGTTGAACCTGTGTGTCTAGAAGTTGTAATTGTGCGGAAATTCGCCCTTTTCTCAACAATACCTCTAGACACAATTAGAACTTCTAGACACACAGGTTCAACATAAGGTTATTAAATCTCTGACAGGCCCCATGTTTGGGTAAAAGAGTCCATACAATCATAAAATTACTTAAGATTCTTTTCTATTTCGGTTGGTGCTTTGGTTCGGTGTTCCGACTTTGGCTTAATCCGATATTATTATATGGTCTGGTAGGCTGAGTGGCATACCCCAGCCTAAGAGATCCTGTAAATGTTATTATTATTATTATTATTATTATTATTATTATTATTATTATTATTATTATTATAGATATAAATCAATTTTTTAAATTGACCTAAAAAATTAAATAATATATTTGCAATTTGTGATTTAAAATAAAACTTAATATTTATGAGATTATAAATTATTTCATTAAAAAATAAAATAAATAACTAAAGTCAATCTCTTTTTAGTTATAAAAAATTACAAGATTTTAATTAATTTATTTTTTTAAAATGTAAAGAAAATGGTTAGGCTTAAATCTGCTTTGCTACCATAAATATATGAGACCCGCAGTAAGGCTTTAAATTTATTTTACCTTTGATGAAGATTTCTACAATTTATTCAAATAATTGTTTGAATAATCAAATTTTACCTTAAATGGGACTTCTAATTTATTTTGTCTTTAACTTGGTTTGTCCAGTTCGTACATATTTATTTATTTAATCCATTTATGTTTTGGATTGTGACCAAAATTAAAAGGATACAACCAAGGATATATAGTGTGTAAAGATTTAGCATTAAGAGTATTGTATCCTTTCTTAGATTGATTGCTCTTCAATAATTTATTTTAGAAAATGAAGTGACTTGGACAAAAAGAAATGAATTGGCTTGGATAAATCTCTTTTTCAATAACCTCGGATTTGTCAAGAATCAGGATCTCAGGTTATGTGTCGAGTTAGGGTCAGAAGTTGAGTTTTAGGATTTGAAGTTGGGTCAAGAGTCGAGTTACGAGTTAGGGTACAGATTCAGGTCTCTTGTTGAGTTAAGAATCAAGATCTCAAGTCATGTTTAGAGTTGAAGTCGGTGTCGGGATTCAAGACGGGGTCGGGGTGTAATGTCAAAGCTAAAAGTACATTTTTTTCACCTCATAAAATAAATTCATATTGTTATTAATAATCATCTCATAATTTTTGCAATGATTAAGTTTGATAGGGGATAACATGCAAAGCACGTTCGTTGAGACTAGTATATATAATATAACAAATAACAAAGATTCTCAAATCTAACATAAGTTGTCCACGAAAATTCATGAGTTTTGCAGGAAAAGTTCCTATATTTTCTGGTGGTAGTTTTCTTGTACAATTTAACTATGCTACATAATTCAAATAAGAAAGGATTTATTACATAAAATTTAGTTAATTTAAAAGTCTTAGATATTAATAAAAATAGTGAAAATATGATTTTATCTATTATGAAATCTTTTAATAAAGGAAAAAAGTTCAAATCATTTTTATAATAATCCAATTCAATTCCCTACTTAGATAGAGATTAAACGTTTCTATCTGAAACTATGTGATATCTTTTTCTGTTTCTTTTTTCTTATATTTCTTCGGTTTATTTTTATTGGTCTATTTCTAATTCGATATATTTTTAAAGAGGAATTAAATTAAAGATTAGTTTTATTATATCACTTTATTTAGTATAAATTATCTTAATATTGTAAAATGAATTGTATTTAATAATAAAAATTAATAAGTAAAAAGTAATAATTATCTCTTGATTTTTAAATTTAAAAATAAAAATACATATCTATTGTTTTTGTATTGTAACACCCCGAGTCTGTATCCCGGACACTACACGATGCTTACGATCCTGAAGGACCACAAGACAACCCATGACTGATATCTGCTGTGAGCACTGAATAATAATACTGTAATAAATGAGAAAAATAGGCTGAAATGTTATAAGGTTCAAAATCTGTAAATACAGATAAAATGTATCAACTGAACTAACAATCTATAAAACTGAATACTGTCTGAAAGTATAGTCTGAAAAACCTCTAACTGAACTGTCTGAAAAGTGGAGTTGATGGGACCAACCCCCAACTAACTCCAACTACTGAAATACTGAAATAAAATATTATCCTCGATAGATGAGGACTCACTACTAACTCTAACACTGCTAGTTGAATTTGAATTTGTCTATGCGCGGTCAGGAACCTGAGTGTTTAAACTTATGATATGAGACATCATAGTACAAAGAAAGAGTATGCCTCAGTACGTGGAATGTACTGGTATGCTAGATGAGGTAAGACTGAATGCAAGGGTTCATATCCATGAACAATAACTGACTGGATGATAGAGAATAACTAAACATGAGAGTACATAGGTAACTGAAACTGCTATAAATACTGAGTATGCAATACTGTGCATATACGTGAACATTTACTGTAACTGAGCTTTTCTGAAGATGAATACTGAGTTTAGACAACTGAGTAACTGATATCTAAAGTTATTGATAACTAAGTTACTGATACTGATTGACCGTGTTTGACGGTCCTGATTTTGCAGAACTAAACTGAGTTTTATTCTGAAGAGTGAAATTGAGATTGTGGGAGGTAATTATCTAACCGATATGCCTCAAATAAGATAAGATAACTGAGTTGGGGTCCAATCTGTAATCTCAATTGGAAGGGTGTCAATACCGTGCCACGGGTAAAGACAAGCTGAAGAGTTACCCTCATCTGGTAGGTACTCTAATGAGAACGGTGGAAACCCTCAGCTGGCAGGTTAAAACACCTCATCAACCCTCAACTGACAGGTTTGATGTCTCGACCTACGCTGGTTACATAGTTCTGGAACGCAAGGATTGCTTCTAAGGATCACACCCTCTACTGGAAGGTGAGCCCCCATCCCTGGGTTCACTCGGTGCTGAATCCTACTCCCAACTGAAAAACACTGAACTAAGTATACTGAACTGGACTGGATTGATACTGAGTTTACTAAGTTTTCCTGAGTTCTGTAACTGACTGAATTCTACTGATCGTGACATGAATGATACTACTCTGTAACTAACACTGGCTCTAGATAAACAACTATATTGTCGGGTATTAAATACCCCCAGGACTCGATAGCATGAGAAATAACGCATAACATAATCTTGAATAACATAACAATGTTCACTTGTCCATAATTCATTCATGGAGACATTTTATCAAACACTTGTAGGGCATAAGCTTGTACATATTCTAGCATGTCACGATTGCATCATTTAATTCACATGGACAATCTAACAAATACTTGGAGAGCACAACTTAATGCACATAATCATGGACAATAAGAAAATATTGCAATTACAAAGCCCAAACTTGCAAATCCATAGGTTTAACATGCAATTCATATAATTCCCCATAAATACTAATCTAATTTCATGAATCTTATAATAACCATGGATTAAAACCCAATTAACATCATAGACATGCATACAATTAATTTCAAACATGGGAGTTTACAATTCCATAAACTTGTAGTTTTAAAAAGAGATTCTTGGACTTCGTGGGTGAAAAAAACCCATGAATGAACATCTAACATACCTTGGAATGTTAATTCTTAGAGTTCTTGGTGAGTTTCTTGAGCTTTGTTCTTGATTTCTTGAGAGATAGGGTTTTGTTAATTGAGAGAGAAAGCTCTTGATTTTGGGAAAAATTGATTAAAGAATGACTTTAACATGTTTTTAGAGATTAACTCCCACATCTAGGTATATTAAAATTATGGAAAAAGACTAGTTTAACATTAGACGTCCTTTTAAATTTTCATCAATTTTTTCCGATCTGGACCCCTGGAGCGATGCAGTGCTATGTGCTGTATCACTGGAAATTGACGACTGGGAATGTGGCTGGTGGCGTGACGCAGTAAAATCGTGTTGCCACACTGGATACGAATTTGGGACTTATCGCGATGCGGTGGGATCGCGTTGGAGCACTGGAAAAGGACAATTATGAACTGGGTCTATGGCGCGATGCGCCATTATCTCGGAGCAACACTGAAAATTTTCAATTGCCATTTGGCTGCCCCCCCGCGACGCGTTGAAGTACCAGGTGGTACATTGTCTTACTAAAATGGCTTTAACTCTTCGCCCGGGTATCGGATTTGGGCGAATTTTATATCATTGGAAAGCTGACTGAATTTTCTACGTATTGGTAAGCTCAAAACTAAAAAATACTGTGTATTTTAAAAAATTATATAGGATAACTCATGTACTGAGAGTTAATCTAAGTTAGGAAAATACGGGGTATTACATGTATACTCCCGCCATTCCTTTTTAATACCTCCATTTGAAGTGTGTCCAAATTCCTTTTTAATCCTCATTCTATCTCTCAAGAATAATTTATTTAAAAATTTTCTATTGTAGCCTTGGTCAAATTATCAAGACCATTAATTGAGAATTTATTTTTTAATGTATTTAATTAATTCATGTCAATTTTTGACCATAATTAGAGCTCAATCAGCTGGTGAACAGACGAAGTATAAGAGAAGGAATCTCACTCATGCAAGCTGGAATCATAAACTTGAAGCAACAAAGGAATGGTATTTATCACCCACAGATGCAGAAGAACGAATTGAAGGTTGGCGATGAAGAACATGGTGAAGGAGGCGTAGGAAATGGAAGCTCAAAGTAACTGATGGATTTGGAAACCTTACTCTCCTTTAAGGAAGTTGGATCGGGTCAAATTTTGGGCCGGTCCAATTAGTTTTTTTATTTGGGTTAGTTTAGAATTGGGCCTATTTAATTATTTTATTGTAATGGCTTTGCCCTACTTGTATTAGACTGATTTTATTAATAAAAATCCAAATTAAACAAAAAAATAAAGATCATAATTAATTGGACGTGTATGGTTAAAGATCTGGACATTAAAGAATCATTTGAAGTGTTAAACAGATTGAAAAGTTTATATTATTTCAATGTTCCATTTGAAGTGATTTTTTGTTATAGTCATATTATTTATAGCAGTTTTTAATCCAAGTGACGAATTTTTTTTATAAGATGATTTTGGTGGGAAATATTTTTGAAAAATCACTCTAATAAAAGTTTTCTTTCTTCATTTGAAACTTTTATTTGGTGGCAAATATGAATTGCAATTGATGGAAGTAGAGAACTTCTCATATACCCGAGTAGTGAAAATACGAACTGCAATTAAATGTGATTTAAAAACTTTATTTTTTCCATAAATATTGAATTAACTATATAAATGACCCTCATAATGAGTGGCTTTATTTTTTTGCCCTCCATAAGAAAAGTTCTACAAGACGAGTCTCCCTTCTTTTTTATATATAGCATAATTACTTATTGGTCCTTATATATCTCAAATATTTTTAAACAACTTCATACTTATTTATCCTAAAATTTCTATTTTTTCTCTTTTATTTTACTTTATTTAATATTTTTCTTTTATTTTTTAAAAAATTTTCTCAACCCATACTTTTTTCTTTTCCTCCTCTCAACTTCTATTTTATTTTTATTTTTTTCTTTTAATTTTTCTTTTCTCTTTTTTTTTTTCTTTTTCTTTTCTTTTGTTAGTTTTTTTCAATCCTTACTTTTTTCCCATTTCTCCTCTCAATTTCTATTTTTATTTAAAAAAATTCTCTTTATTTTTCTTTAATTATATTTTTTCTTTTAAATTTTTTTCAGCCTTCATTTTTATTTTGTCTTTTTTTCTTTTTTCTCAACCTATTTTTTTTTCTTTTCTCCTCTCAACTTCTATATTTTTTTTCTTTTTCTTTTTTATATTCCTTGTTTTTTTTCTCTTTTCTAATTTTTTTTTATTTTACTCTTTTTCCGCAACTTTTTTTTCTTTTTTTTTGATTCTTTACAAACAAGAAGTTATGCCTCATAGGCTAGAGTTGACACTACAACATTGTATCTTGATTTATGATATGTTTTATAAATCTTGCCTTAGGTAAGACTTAGGAATATCAAACAAATTATGTTCTATGGGTAAGAGTTGACACTACCACATTGTGTTTAAATTTATGAGATGTTCTATAACTCTTACCTTAGAGGTAAGACTTAGCTCAGGGACTTTCAAAAAATTTATGTCCCACGGGCAAGAGTTGACACTACCACGTTATATCTTGATTTATGAGATGTTCAACAACTCTTGCCTTAGAGACACGACTTATCCCAAGAATTATCAAACAACAAGTTATGTACATTTGAAAAGAGTCAACACTACCACATTGTGTTTCTTACTTATGAAATGCTTTATAACTCTTGTTTTAGAAGCAAGACTTAGTCCAAGGACCATAAATAATAAATTATGCCTCATGGGCAAGAGTTGACATTATCACATTGCGTATTGATTTATGAGATGCTCTATAACACTTTCCTTAGAGGTAAGACTTAAACCATGGACTTTCAAGCAACAAGTTGTGTCCAATGGGCAAGAGTTGACATTATCATATTGTATTCGGATTATGAGATTTTTATCACTCTTGCCTAAAGGCAAGAATTAATCCAAGGACTTTTAAACAAACAAGTTACATCCCATGGGCAAGCGTTGACACTACTACATTGTGTCTTGATTTATGAGATATTTTATAAATCAAGGACTTTCAAACAACAAGTTATACCCCATGGGTAAGAGTTAACACTACCACATTATATCTTGATTTATGAGATGTTCTATAACTCTTCCCTTAGAGGCCCGACATAGTCCAAGGACTTTCAAACAACAAGTTACATTCATGGACAAGAGTTAATATGTAATGACCCTCACAATTATTTTTCTTGTTTTCATACATTTTTGGTGTCTAAAAATTTTTTATAATTATCCTAAGTTATTTATGATTTGTTGGGACTGACAATTCGATTTTCAAACAGTTCATTTGAGAATTTTAGTGATACTAAATATATTGTGAAATATTTAATTTAAATTAGCATGTGGTAGAAATATAATTTACTACCCTTTTGTATAAGATTCTTTAGTTATGATATATCTATACTATTTTAAAATATTTTAACTTTTTAATATTTTAAATGGAGATGATAAATCTAAATATATTAAAATATTATTATTATATAATAAAAGTTTTATTAGAAATAATTTTTTTATTAATTATGATATATTTAAAATATTATATTTATTTAACCATAAACTTATGCAATACCCAATTACATATATCACAGAATAAGAATGAATGTGATATCGCCAAATCCACTTCCATGTCGAATTGGAGGAAAGAGTACAAGAAGGCCAATTATGTTGTGGTGGCAGCAAATAATGAGAGGGGAGGTGCAATTTATATGCGTTGTCTATGTCCCACATGTGGAGTCACTTTTTCACCGCCACTAGTAGTAGTATTTATCTAAATTCTCCTTATTTACAATTGGAAGTGGCAATCATACAACTTTTGTATCAAATTATTATTCAATGACTTTACCATCATTATATATCAAATGATCTTTTAGTGGACATAAGTGGGCTTGCTTTGATTGTGCAGATCAATTTAGGCAAAATAGCATATGTTGAATTCTTATTATGGAAACAAGTTAAGTTCATCGATTTCTAACTTAATTCTTCTTTTCGCAAGCCATTGCATGTTATATATATATATACACACATATATGTATATATATGTGTATAGTTGCTACTCCTATGTTTCTTTAATGTGTTGAAGAAAGTTTTATGTGAAAATTAATTATTTATGTCAAGTTATTCAATCTCGGGTTCTAGTGGAGCACTATTCAAAGGCTTCTCATAGAGACATTTTAGCTTTGGCGTCCAGATAGGCTAGTCTTATTCTATCTTTAGATTGAGCTTATTTACGGTAATTGTGTGCTATTATGCTAGTTTTAGGTAGGTAGTTGTAGTTTGTGTATCGTTTGATATATATATATATATCGTGCCTTATTTATCCGATTAGGACCTTGTTCTAGTAAATTTTGATTTCATTATCTTTTAGTATAATGTAGTATTTATGAGATTTGGACGTGGTATTAAGTTACGAATCTTGGATTCTTCCCTTTTAAACTAAGTTACACGAATGGTTATTTAATTGTACTTTTATTACAGTTTAGGGACAACATGTACTTTATTTCTGTCATTGGTTGTGAAATTTGGCACCACTTGGAATCAGTTACGGTATGGTTTGAATTTTAATTTTATAGTTGAGTATATTTACTATAAGTTTCAGTTTGAGTTCGGTATCTTGTTATCATCTAAGAGTTATGGTACTGATTACTGTTGTTTTGGGAGTTGTGGTTCCTCTGAGTTTTGGTTCGAGTAATTCGAATTATGAGTTCTATTATATATCATGTATGTGGACTCTCATTATTAACCACTATTTTTTATTTGAATTTGGCATATAGCCTCCATTATCTACCACTACCAATTCAAGTTCGGCGTCTAGCCTCTCGTTACTACCCCTTGGGGCCAATTTAAGCCTGGTGCATATCTAGAGGGCTACTATGGTTTCAAGGGATTGGTTCAGTTATGGATATTTTACATTTTTCCTTATAATTACTTCTGGTATGTCCTAGCGGCTTATGAGACACGATGGAGCTAATTGTCTTCTTCAGTGTGCCTGACGGGCTTATAGGGGCCTAGTAAGGTTATGTTTAGTTTGTCTTTTATTACTGAGTTATTTATCAATAGTTGTTTACCTTTCTATCCCTATTTACTGTTGACTTAGACTACACCCTTACATTTTAGTTATATTTTTCTTATATTGAGCTTATTCAGTCGATGATGTCTACTGGGTAACCATTGCTTTGGTACTCATACTACACTTCTGCCTCTTTACCCGGTAGATTTAAGTACTAATAGCCGACATTGACATGATTCCTATTTTCCAGTACTTATCCGGAGCAGGGTGAGTTTTTTAACGTCCGAGGTTGATCCTCCTCTTTCTATTCTAGTTTAGTTTTTTGTACTCGAGACTACATGTATATATTATGCATATTTTGGATTCTATCTAGTACTTTGGGTATCCTTTAGTAGTGGTTACAGTACCGACCTTTCCAGGTCTTGGGAGGGATTTATTTATATATTTTGGTCATTTTCCTTCTCGGTTTGATATACTTTATATGTTTTCTTTCTATTTTGACTTATTATTACTATTGTTATCATTATATATGGTCTTTTCTAGTTTCTGCCCATTAGCTCGTTACCTATCGTTCTGGGCTATGGCTTGGCTTGCCTAGTAGTGGAATAAGGTATGTGCCATCATGACTTGAAAATTGGGACATGAAAGATTGGTATCAGAGCTTAGGTTTTTATTTGTATTATTGGTACTGGAGCCAATGTTTAGTATAGTCCCGCAGATCGGGACAAAGGAATCTGTATCCTATTTCTGAGATGTTTCAAAGCATTTCTAGGAAAAACCTTCATTTTCTTGATCTATTTTCGTGCGTTAGGTCTGAGTTGGTTTTTAATCTTATTAGTTCACTATTTATGCAGATGATTAGTACGTGAGGTGCGAGAGTCGGGGATTAAGACACCAAGCCAGCTACTAGAGTTCTTGTTAGGGTCCGAAGTTGACCCACAGGTTGTAGGAAAGATAGAGTAGCAACCTCAATTAGAGACCAGGCCAGGGATCCATCACCTGATATTGCCATAGCTCTTAAGACTGAGAAAGATCTAGGTATTTCACTACCATAGCAGTAGGTGGGCCAATGGTGTAATAACCCATATCTTTTTTAGTCTCTGTATAGCATACGACTCATGATCCTCAGTCGTACCCCAGTGTACGAGTCGTATGTTGGACTTATACCTAAGTCAGTATAGTATGTTGAGCATTCTATTACAGCTACGACTTGACCCCATGGGTCATTAAGAGGGGTATGAGTCATATGAACCCAGTCGTATAGATATCAATATTGACCCCTTGAGGCTCTGTCCAGGATACGAGAGGGGGTATCCAGTTGTATATAAAAATATGACCCATATAGAGAAAAGTCGTATCAATAGCAGTGTTGGTTCCCCAAGTTGTCTGTTCATCTTATGAGTAACTTTACCAAATTGTATAGTCATCTTATGAGTTAGAAGTAGGACTCATATCTAGACAGGTACATGTTCTTTGAAATCTATCAAGTTTACGAGTCAACATTCTAGTCGTACCCTAACGTACGAGTTGTAAGGTCTACTCGTACCGACTGAAAATGTAATTTTCTGCACATTTTTTCAGGGGCTTTTGTCTTTCCCCACTCCCTTAAAATCCAAACCCATGTCATTTTGGCTTTACAAGGGGTGGTATAAAAATCCCTCAATCCCTAAGTTACATCATTTAACATCAATTTACTAAGTTGAATCAAGAGAAAAAAGTTTTTTTATCTTTCCCAAGAAGCTAGGGTTTCTCAAGGTCAAGACCATCTTCAAAGAAATTTTCTCCAAATCTTCTACTTCAAGTATGTGGGATGTTCATCCATGGGCCCCTTTCACCCATGAAGCCCAAAAACCTTCTTTTCAACTAAATTATGGATTTTTCTCTTATTGTAGAGTTTTATGTGTTCAAGATAGATTAAATTCATGTCTTTCCTTAGTAATTGAACTCAATTTTATGTTCACGCATGATCCCATGAAAGATTAGGTTAATTCATGTTTTAAGCTACAATTTCCCATGTCATGATTCTAGTAAATTTCATGTCAAATCCCCAATTTATGAATTTAGCCATGTAATTATGTTTATTTCCTATGTTTAATACATTCCTATGTCCAAGTTCATGATTCTCACATGTTTGATGAAATGTCTATGTTTTGGGTCTTTCAACCATGATTCCCATCCTATAATTTTAACTGTTGATATCGTGCTTTATGGTCATTCAGTGTTGGCGGGTTATGAACAACCGATACCTATGTGCTTACATAATTTTAGATATTTCAAGTAATAATACAGTGAAACCATAAGTCTTATTATTTACTCAGATATTTATGATCATGATGAGCTTTATCAGTTATGTAATAATGTTCAGTCAAGTTTAGTTCAGTCCAGTGCCAGTGTCAATTTAATTGAGAGTAGGATTTAGCACCGAGCGAACCCAGGGATAGGGTATCACCTGCCAGTAGAAAGTGTGACCTTTAGTAGCAGTCCCTGAGTTCCAGAACTACGTAGTCAGCGTACGTTTAAGATGTCCACCTGCTAGTCGAGGGTTGACACATATCTCATGAGAATACCTGCCAGTAGAGGGTAACTCCTTAGTCCTTCGAGACACCAGTTTAATGCATCCACACAACCAGTGTTAGTACACGTGGCAGGTACTGACACCATCCAAATGGGGTTACAAGTTGGACCACGATTAGCTCAGATTGGGGCATGTCGGTTATATGATACCACTTATAGTCTCAGTATAGTAATCATTGTATTTTATTTCAGGTTTGCCTAACCAAGTGTATAGATTTTCAGTCATTCAGTTATGCAGCTTTCAGTCTTTCAGATTTCAAATTATCTCAGAACCATGTTTATGCTTGTTCTTGCATTCTCAGATATTACATGTTCATGCATTTATACTTATATACCTCATGCATTTTAGCCAGTCCTCATCTCATATATCAGTACTTGTACTGACTGGATACTTTTCTCTGTGCTATGTTGTCTTATAACATAAGTTCGGATGTACAGTTTCTTGACCTCTCTTATACAACTCAGCGTTACTCGGCAGTAATAGTGCTGAGTCCTCATCCATCGAGGACATGATTTGTTATTTCAGTTACTTCAATGTTTTCTTATGTTCAACTAGTTGGAGTTAGTTGAGGCTTTGTCCCATCAACTCCTTATGATGTTTAGAGGCTTTCAGACAATCAGTTAGGCATTCAGTCAGTCATTTTTGTATTATCAATTATTTTCAGATAGAGAGTTGGTTTCTAGTATTTTATCAGATATTTCAGACATGTTTTGATACGTAATTTAGTATCCAATTTTATAGTATCTTATCAGCTTACCTTTTACATATATGATATATTACTATTTTCTTCAGTGTTCACAGTAGGTATAAGCCCATGGGTTAGCTTGTGGTCACTTATGGTCGTAAGTACCATTGTCATGACTAAGGGGTAGCCTCAAGTCATGAAAAAACTTGATATCAGAGCCTTACGTTTTAAAGTGTCCTAGGGAGTGTGAAAGCCACGTTGAGTAGAGTCTTGTGCATGGGTGTGAAGTGTGCCAAACTTATGGATAAGAGGCTATGAAATGTTTTAGGAAAGTTTCCCTTCTTTCAGTGTTCATGTCATGCAAAAGAGCAGGAGCTCTATTTAAACTTTTTTTCTAACTCATCCTTCATTTCGTTTAAAGATAATGCCTCATAGAAGAAAAATCAGAAAAAGGAACGAAGATCAACCCATACCACCGCCTATTCAGAAAGATCCCCTGAATGAGCATGTCTCTCACGCTGAATTCAGGGATGCTTTTGCTACCCTAGCCTATTCTGTAGCTGCTCAAAACCACTAGAAGACTATTTTACCAGCCAATTCAGTGGCAAATACAGCTGTAGTTAGGATATGGGATTTCACTCGGATGAATCCCTCTCTATTTTCTAGATCCAAGTCAGAGGAGGATCTGTAGGAGTTTCTATATATGGAGCATAAAGTGACAGATATCATGGGAGTTAATTCGAGTGAGAGTGCAGAGTTGGATGCATATCAGTTGTAGGATGTAACTCACACCTGGTTTAAGCAGTGAAAGAAAGACTGTGGTGTTGATGTAGGGCCGGTAGAGTGGGAGGAGTTTGCCATAACTTTCTTAGACAGGTTCTTTCCATTAGAGTTGAGAAAAGCTAAGATGTAGGAGTTCATAAATTTGAAGCAAGATAGTATGAGTGTAAAGGAGTTCTCACTTAAGTTTACTCAGTTAGTGAGGTATGCTCCTACAATGGTGGGGGACAATTGGTCTAGAATGAGTAAGTTTGTGTCTGGTGTATCTGATAGTGTGGTTAAAGAGTGTAGGAATACCATATTGATTAAGGAGATGAACCTATCTAGGGTTACGGTTCATGCTCAATAAATTAAGGAGGAAAAACGTAAGGAGAAAGAGAGAGAGAATAAGAGAGCTAAAACAAGTAGTTTTAACTTTTCTCAGCTAAGGTCAGAAGGTGGTAACTGTTCTCAGTTCAGTAAAAAAATTTCAATCCCAACTCCTTCTTTAGCTAGTGCAACGGTGCCTAATTTCAGGAAAGACAATCGGGATAGAGCGCCAAGCTCTAAGTCCCAGAGTAGTGTGAACAGTGGTCATACTAATCTGCTCTGTAAGAAATAGGGTAGGTATTACCAGGGTAAGTGTGAAGCTGGTAGTGATGGGTGTTTTAGATGTGGCAAGCTATGCCACAGGGTCAGGGATTGCCCGAGGCCTGGTCAGCAGGGTCAGTCCAATCGTTCTTTAGCTCTAGCAAGTCACCCGACTTAGCAGGGTATTATTTCGAGTGCCACCAGTATGCAGCGCCAGAACAGGTTGTATGCACTCCAGACTTGACATAACCAGGAAAGTTCTCCTGATATGGTTACGGGTAAATTACGCATTTTCCATCTTCATATTTATGCATTGTTAGATCCCGGAGTTTTACTTTCTTTTGTGACTCCTTATATAGCCATCAATTTTGATGACAGGCCTAAAATATTAGTAGAACCTTTCTCAGTGTCTACCTCAGTGGATAAATTTATTATAGCCAGATGGGTATACAAAAATTGCCCGATCACAGTGTCTCAGAAAGTTACTTCAGTTAGTCTCGTTGAGTTAGAGATGACCGATTTTGATGTCATTCTTAGCGTGGATTGGCTCCACTCGTGCTATGCCTTAGTTGATTATAGAAATAGAGTCATTCAGTTTTAATTTCCCAATGAACCAGTCATTGAATAGAGAGGTAATACTTTTCTGGTTAGGGGTCAAGTTGTTTCTTATCATAAAGCAAAGAAGATGATATCTAAAGGTATGTTTACCATCTTGTTCAAGTCAAAGGATCTAGTTCTGCGACTCTAAGTCTCGAGTCAGTTTCAATGGTAAGGGAAATTCCATATGTGTTCTCTGAGGATCTTCTCGGAGTTTCTCCTGAAATGGAAATTGACTTTAGAATAGATCTCCATCCACATACCCAACCTATCTCTATTCCACCTTACCGAATTGTTATAGATGAGCTTAAATAGTTGAAGGAATAGTTAAGAGATCTCTTAAATAAGGGTTTTATCAGGCCCAGTATTTCTCTATGGGGCGCTCTAGTCTTATTCGTGCGTAAAAAAAATGATTCTCTCAGATTTTACATCGACTACCGTCAGTTGAACAAAGTCACAATCAATAATAAGTATCCACTCCCCAGAATTGATGACTTGTTCGACCAACTTCAGGGTGTCAATTATTTCTATAAGATAGACCTCAGATCCGACAATCATTATCTTAGAGTAAGAGAATATGATATTTCAAATACAATTTTTAGAACTCGATATGGTCACTTTGAATTCCTAGTTATGTCTTTGGACTAACGAATGCCCTTGCAGCTTTCATGGACATTCTTAAGAAAACTTTCAGAACTAGATATGGTCACTTCAAATTCCTAGTTATGTCTTTTGGACTAAAGAAATCCCCTGCAGCTTTCATGGACTTGATGAACAGGGTGTTCAAATAGTACTTGGACATGTTCGTCATAGTTTTCATTGATTATATCCTTGTCTATTTCCGTAGTGAGAATGACCATACAAATCATTTAAGAATTATGTTTTAGCTCCTTAGAGCTCATCAGTTATTCGACCACTCTTGGCCATATTGTTTTCGGTGATGGCATTAGAGTTGACCCTCAAAAGACTGAAGCAGTAAGAAACTGGCCCAGACCAGTCTCTCCATCAGATATTAGGAGTTTCTTGGGTTCGACTGGCTATTATAGGCAGTTTGTTAAAGGGTTTTCTTCTATTACATCCTTCATATCTCGACTGACTCAGAAGAAAATCAAATTTCAGTGGTAAAATTCTTGCGAGAAGAGTTTCCAGAAGCTGAAAACTAGACTCACTTCCACCCCAATCTTGACTTTACCAGATGGTTCAAATGGATTTATAGTTTGCTGTGATGCTTCTAGAGTTGGTCTTGGTTATGTTTTGATGCAGAGAGGCAAGGTCATAGCCTATGACTCTGACAACTTAAAACCCATGAAAAGAATTATCCTACCCATGACCTTGAGTTGACAGCTTTTGTTTTTGCCTTGAAAATTTGGAGACGTGTTCACTAATCATAAGAGTTTACAGTACATATTCATGTAAAAAGATCTGAATCTTCATCAGAGAAGGTGGCTTGAGTTGTTAAAATATTATGATAAGTGTGTGTTGTATCATTTGGACAACACCAATGTACTGGTAGAGAGGACCATTTAGACCTTAGAGGTCATGTTGATGGCATATACTATTAACTTTAAAGGTAGTTGGGATGACCACTTACTATTGATTGAGTTTTCGTAAAACAACAACTATCACTCCAGTATTCAGATGGCTCTATTTGAGAATCTTTATGGGAGAATATATAGATCTCTTATTAGTTGGTTTGAGGTAGGTGAAGCTACTTTGATAGGTCCAGATTTAGTGTTTGATGCGATGGAGAAAGTTTGGTTGATACCGAAGAGGATGAAGACAACCCAAAGTCGCCAAAAATCTTATGAAGCTCTGAGGAGAAGAGATATTGAGTTTGAGGTTGTGATTTGGTTTATTTGAATATTTTGCCTTTGAAAGGAGTAAAGATATTTGGAAAGAAGAGGAAACTTTGTCCCCAACTATGTTGGCCCGTATAGAATCTTGAGTCATTTTTGGATAGTATCTTTGAGCTAGAGTTTCCTGTAAATTTGGCGTCAGTACATCAGGTATTTCATGTTTCTTTGTTGAAGAAATGTATTAGTGATTCAGCGGTAATAGTTCCTGTAAAAGATATGGACGTTAAGGATAGCTTTTCCTATGAAGAAGTCTCGATTGAGATCCTTGATCGTCAAATTCTTAGGCTAAGGAATAAAGAAGTTCCCTTGGTTAAAGTTCTTTGGCGGAGTCAACCTATTGAGGGAGCTACTTGGGAAGCAGAAATAGATATATGAACCACGTACCCTCACCTTTTCTCCATAAACCCAGATTCAACTCTAGGTAACGATCTTTCTTAGATTGACTCTTTTCCATTCTCAGTTTCAGCTATGTAACCAATCTCATTTTATTGCGTGCATTCACAAAATCAGTTCAGTTCATGTATTATGTTTCAGACTCAGTTATGCAATCAGTTTCAAGTCATACATGTTCAATATATGATCTCAATTTTCTTAGTGGCCTTAGTCTAACCAGTCTTATTCGAGGACAAATGTTCCCGGGGGGAGATATTATAATTCCTCATATCTTTTCCAGTCTCTGTGCATCATACGACTCATGATCCTTAGTTGTACCCTAGTGTACGAGTCAGTTTTTGGACTCATACCAAAGTCAGTATAGCAAGTTGAACATTCTTTTATAGGTACGACTTGACCCCATGGGTTGTCAAGAAGGGTCGAGTCATATGAACCCAGCCGTATAGATATCAGTATTGACCCCTGGAGGCTCTCTCTAGGATACGAGAGGGGGGTATCTAGTTGTATACAAAGGTACGACTCATATAGAGAGGATTTGTATCAATAGCAGTGTTGGTTCCCCAAGTTGTCTGTTTATTTTATGAGTGACTTTACCAAATCGTATAGGCATCTTACGAGTTGGAAGTAGGTCTTGCATCTAGACCAGTATATGTTCTTTGAAATTTGCCAAGCTTATGAGTGAGCAGTCCAGTCGTACGCTAACATACGAGTTTGGAAACTGCATAGCCAGCGTAGGTTTGAGATGTCCACCTTCCAGTAGAGGGTTGACACAAATCTCATAAGAGCACCTTACAGTAGAGGGAGACTCTTTAGTCTTTTAAGACACCAATTTAGTGCATCCACACAATCAGTGTTAGTACCCGTGGCAGGTATTGACACCCTTCCAACTGGGGTTACAGGTTGGACCACGATTAGCTCAGATTGGGGTATGTCGGTTATATGATACCTCTCATAGTCTCAGTATAGTAATCATTTTATTTCAATTCAGGTTTGCCTGACCAAGTGTATAGATTTTCAGTTATTCAGTTATACAGCTTTCAGTCTTTTAGATTTTAGATTATCTTAGAACCATGTTTGTTCTTGGTCTTGCATTCTTAGTATTACATATTCATGCATTTATGCTCAGATACCTTATGCATTTCAGCCAGTCCTCATCTCATATACCAGTATATTCAAAGTACCAACCGCATACTTTTATTTATGCTACGTTGTCTTATAACATAAGTTCGGATGCATAATTTCTCAATCTCTCGTAGACAGCTCAGCGTTACTTGGCAGCAGTAGTGGTGAGTCCTCATCCATTGAGGATATGATTTGTTATTTCAATTACTTCAGTTTTTCTTATGTTCAACCAGTTGGAGTTAGTTGGGGGTCTATCCCATCAACTCCTCGTAATGTTTAGAGGCTTTCAGACAATCAGTCAGTCATTTTAGTGTTATCAGTTGTTTTCAAATAGACAGTTGGTTTCTAGTATTTCATCAAACATTTTAGACATGTTTTGATTTGTAATTCAATATCTAATTTTAGAGTATCTTACCAGCTTACCTTCCACACATGTGATGTATTACTATTTCCTTTAGTATTCACAACAGGTACCAGCCCATGGGTTAACTTGTGGTCTTAAGTATCGTTATTGCGACTAGGGGGTAGCCTCGGGTCATGACAAGGGGTATCCCAGGCTTTACCCGAGTTTGTATCTTCTTTACTTCTTCAAAATGTATTGGTACCATTATTGGGGTTAGTTGGAGGTCCACCAATTTAGGAAGATCAGCCAGCGACATGGGGTGGTATTAATTTAGGGGCATAACTTGCAGGAGTAACACCTTGGGTGGAGATTCTGCCAACACTAGTAGTCCTACAATTCAGTAGTAGCCCAGCCATTTATATCTTTGTAGGAGCACAAAATGTTGGTCAATCTTTGATATCGACTCTACCCAGGTTTATGGGATACTAAGAGAGGATGTTTATGAATTCTTATCCAGTTGCAAGGAGAGGTTAAGAAATTTAGGGTTGGTCAAGTCGCATGTAGTGGACTTTGTTGCTAATTAGCTAGACATAGGAGAGAGGAGGTGGTAGAGAGGTTGTCTTTATTCCAAGCCAGCTGGATCTCCACCGGTGACTTGGACTCAGTTCTTTGACACTTTCTTGGGTACGTATATGCCTCACAGCATGAACGAGCATCTTTAAGATGAGTTTGCTATTTTGAGATAGGGTTTTATGTCTGTGGCTGAGTATGAGGCGAGATTTTATGAGTTATCTAGGCATGCCATAATTATGTTACATACGGAGTATAAGATAATTCAATGCTTTGTTAGGGGATTGCGATTACCTCTTTGTAGGGCTACACAGAGTTTGGTGGATTTAGGGAAGTTTTTTTCTGAGATTGATGAGCATGTTTATTTTATAGAGGAGATGGATTGTGAGGCCCAAGAGGGAAGCGATAAGAGACCTCGTTACTAGGTAAGTTACAATTAGAGCCACAACGATTCACAGTTTACAGGTTGGTTTTTTCATGGTGGGTACCCCCCAGCAGCAGCCTTATCAACATCATGGTCAGACTAGTGGGCAAATTCAGACATTGCTTCATATATCAGGCTGGGGTCAGCCCAATTATACTATTTTTGGTGGTCATAGTAGTAGTCAGCCTCAAAAGGCTATTCAATCAAGATCGTCGAGTCAGGGTGGTCATTCCAGATCCGTCAGACCTTTTAGATTGAGCAAGGTACCTGGAGCATGTTATGACTTCGGGTTGGTCACTTCGCCCATGAGTGTTCCTAGCATGAGATGATTGAGCCTTTAATTTAGATTGCATAACTACTCAAATTAGTATCGCCGCCATCTAAGGGTGGTACACAGGGTCATGCAGGTGGTCCACAAGGAGGTATGATAGATAGTCAGAAAGGCACCCTGTCCAATAGTCGATGGGGTCATTTATATATTATACTAGGAAGACCAAAGGCTGAGGCTTTAGTTGTTGTGATCAAAGGTAGATTTCTATTTGCCATCAACCAGTTTATGCTTTATTTGATCCCAGTTATATATTTTCATATATTTCCACGTATTTTGCATCGCGTCTGGGTTTATGTTAGGAGTGCTTATTTGGGTCATTTTGTGTATATACACCCATGGATAATTCTTTAGTAGTAAATCGGGTATATAGATCTTATTTGGTAATTGTCCAGGAGTTTGATACTCAAATTAATCTCAATATCCTAGATATGGTAGATTTTGATGTGATCCTAGGCATGAATTGGTTATCTCCTTACCATGCACTCTCGGAATGTTTTGCTAAGACCAATACCTTAGCCTTACCTGGCATACCATCGATTTTATGAGAGGGTTCTATTGCCACGCATCGATGGGGATTATTGTCACACTTTTTTTTTGCTCGAGGGTCGAATTTGGAGGGTTTTTCCAATTAAAGTGACAATATTGAATAGGGATTAGTTTTATCATTTTTAGAGTCACCACTTGGAATCGATTTATGATGTTCCAAGTCACCGTATTGAATCCCTAATCAAAAGGAATTGACTCTTTTATTTGGGTCTGCAAAAATAGAAGACCGGGTAAGAAATTCTGTCGCACGAGGGGAAGGTATGAGGTACCTCTCGAGTCCCGTGATTCTAGCACGGTCGCTTTATTGACTTATCTTGACTTAAATTATTTTGATAAATTATGTTAAGGCCTAAATTCGCTCATTTTTAACTATATCGATAATGTCTGTTTACACCTCTTATATTAAATAAACCTATTAAAGTTAATTTTAGAAAAACATTTACTAAGGTGCATTATCGCATCCTTGAATTTTAAAACACCTCAAAAAGATGTATATGTTGCATTCTTAATTGAGACAAGTATGTTAAACGAGCCTAAAGCTTGTCTTGCATTAAAGGCATTTATTCGTCTCTTGTAAACTCGAGACAATTTTGTTCTATCCATTTTTATTTAATTTTTACCCTCTTCACTCTCTATTTTTTGTTTATGCAATGAGGTATAGTATAAATTCGCATCTCATCTCATTCAAACTCATAATAAATAAACGATTTGGCCTTTGAATCTAGGCCAAAGAGCAGTGCGGTCTGACCATATTAGAACTTAGATCAAACCAACAAAGCAGTAAGAACATACATTAGAAGCATTCAAGAAAATTAAATGAGAGAAGATATATAAATATTTAACGGAAGGTGTGAATTTACTAAGAAAACCACAACTATGCTAAAATATACGAGTTAATCAGAGCATATATTAAATCTTCAGTGGCTAGTAAGCAGAAAATAAAAAAATCATTTGTAAGTTAATTGTCCAACAAAAGAACAAAATATATGGCATCTTTTAAGATCAAACAAGATGACATAATATACCACGATTTAATTTTTAAACAATATACAGTAGCACTTAATTTCCTTTAAAATAGACTAAGACAAACATAAGACCCAAAAATCTAATTTTAAAATGAAAATACAAGTCTAATGTTGGTTTAAATTCTTATACGGATGAAAATAACAATATATATATCATCCACAGAATAAATCTAATCAAATCATATTCCATTTTAATATATAAAAAAAAAGTTCAAATTTCCCAAATAGCTTCTTATTTATACCAAATTTAAACTAGCAAATAAATTAAAAGTTTGTGATTTAATGAACTATCTTTTAGAAAGTTACCCAAACGTCCAATAATATTCATCACATTCACAAAACAAAATAGAAGAAATGCTGCAACGTTTAGTTAGCAAAAGTAAAGAAAAAAATAATCATCCATTTTGTATAAATAGCATGCTTATTCTAACAAGCAAAAGAACGAAGAGAAAAAACAATAACATTAGTAGAATAGAACCTATGGAATGGATCTCTCATAATAATCAACTTTATACACTAAACAATACATGAAATCATTCAAAAACTTTGTTCATGCCTTGATTCACAATAAAATTTATAAAATAATAGTACAGGATTAGATAAGAATCTATGTGACAAAATAATCAAATATAAACGCAAAAATATCGTCACCGAAATCTTGAAATGGAGGCCGAACTCAAACTCTAACTCACCCTTAAGGATACTTTCTGTTTTCTTTTGTTTTCACTCTCTTATGTTTTCTTCTCTGTTTTTTCTCTCAATTTTAGTGTCTGATGTAGTGTCCAAGCGGTGTGTGTATATATATATATAGGGTGAGAAGTTGAGGGAGTTGAGGGGTTGAGGAAAAGGTGGGGTGATTGAGGTAGTTTAGGATAGGATTTATATTTTTTAATTATATTTATTTTTTTAATAATAAATGAAAACATATATAAAATAAATAATAACAATAAAAATAAAAGAATATTAGCAAATTAATTTTTATATTTAAGAAAATACAATAAAAGTTCATAAATAGCCTAAATAAATATAATTAAGATAATACTAAAACTACTAGCTTATTTATTAAAATTAAAAGGAAAATAAATTTTTGAATTTTTTTGTATTATTTTAAAAATAAAAATAAAATAAAAATATCCCACAATGTAACTTTATTTTATTTTTTTTCAAATAAAATCTATTAAAAATGAAATAAAATTTAAAATAAATATTGAATAAAATATAAATATTTAATGTCAAAAATTGGTTAAAACTTGAGGAGGGTCAAAAATCACGTGTCTACATTTTCTCCCTCTTTGTGTGAAATCTCAAAGAGTTTTCATACAAAGAAGTAGACAAAGAGATGATTTTTGATTCTCCGATTATTCAAAAAATGAGGATAAAAATAAAATAAAAGAAAATGTGACCGAGTCTTGATTTTGGACCGCCTACATATCCTGAGTTATAATGAAATTAGGTCATGTGTAGTTCAAAAGGGTGAAATGGTGAGACAATAAGTTAGATTTCGAGTCAGGTACCGTCGAGTCTTCGATTCACGGCTTCTGCTTTTACATCCAAATGACTACAAAAACAAAAAACAAAGATACAAGTGAAAGATCCTATCTTATGTAGCTTTTCTACAATCTTGACTTAATCTTCATGACTCCTCAAACTGTGAGATAGTCGTTATTTTGGAATAAACTTGAAACACGAAATGTTCCTCCATGTTAGCTCTGGGTGTTGAAGAGGAACTTGACAATTGACATTTTCTTCAGACTTTCCTCCGACTTGAACTTGAAAATCTTCACCTTATCCTTCAGGCGGGCCCTGAACTTGCAACAGATAATATTCACCCTATTCTTCGGGTGGTCTCCTGACTTGCTATTTCTTCACCTTGTTCTTCAGGCGAGCTCCTGACTCGCTATTTCTTTACCCTATTCTTCAGGTGGGCTCCTGAGTTGTTATTTCTTCACCCCGTTCTTCAGGCGGGCTCCTAACTTGTTCTTTCTTCACCCTGTTCTGTAGGAGGGCTCCTGACTTGTTATTTCTTTTATCCTGTTTTCCGGGCAGGCTCCTGACTTCTACACTGAGAGTAATTCTAATTTTCCAAACATGTTTTTGAACTCAAAGTAAAAGGTGAACTAGAAAATAAAAGTCCCATTATTCGGGAGAGTCCTGAGAAAAAAATAAATTCTCGTTATTCAGGAGGGTCCTTAGCATAAAGTTAAGTTCCATAAAAACGAACAAAATTTTTGCCCTAGTTTGTACTAGATAATTTTGTGAGTGTCATCAGATCACAACTTTTGAAAAGTACATTAAAGGGGTGAATCAAAGCCCTGCTAAAGAAATGAGTTTCTTTAGAGTAAAATTGATGACCAAAGTTAGGAAGTGCGTCGCTTAAGAGTTAACGTGAAGGACTCTAACTAGAAAGTGTCTTCTAGGAGTAATGGTACAAGTTAGGAATTTTGTCACCTAACAAATGAAAACCGAAATACCCAGACAAGGAAGTGCATCTCCTGAGGGTTAAATGGAATGACTCAACTAGAAAATGCGTCTTCTAGGATTGAAAGTTCTAGTTAAGAAATGCGTCGCCTAATACATGAAACAAATATTACTTAGACAAGGAAGTGTGTCTCCTAGGGATTAAATAAAATGACTCAACTAGAAAGTTCGTCTTCTAGAAGTGAAGGTTTAAGTTAGGAAGTGTGTCACCTAACACATGAAATGTAAATTACTCAGACAAGGAAGTGCGTCTCCTAGGAGTTAAATAAAATGACTCAACTAGAAAGTGCGTCTTCTAGGAGTTAAGGTTCAAGTTAGGAAGTACGTCACCTAACACATGAAACTTAAATTACCCAGACAAGGAAGTGCGTCTCCTAGGGGTTAAATGAAATGACTCGACTAGAAAGTGCGTCTTCTAGGAGTAATGATTCAAGTTAGGAAGTGCATTACCTAAAAAATTAAATCTGAATTACCCAAAAAAGAAAGTGCGTCTCCTAGGGGTCAAATACAAGAACTCGACTAGAAAGTGCGTGTTTTAGGAGTGGAGTTTTAAGTTAGGAGGTGCATCACCTAACAAATAAAAACTTAAATCACTGCAAGAAAGTGCGTCTCCTGAGGGTCAAATGAAATGACTCGACTAGAAAGTGCGTCTTCTAGGAGTAATGATTCAAGTTAGGATGTGCATCACCTAACACATTAAACATAAATTAACCAAATTAGGAAGTGCGTCTCCTAGGGGTAAAATAAAATGACTCAACTAGAAAGTGGGTCTTCGAGGGTTGAAGTCGAAGGATTTTTCCAATTAAAATGACAGTATTGAATAGGGATTAGTTTTATCATTTTTAGAGTCGCCACTTGAAATCGAGTTATGGTGTTCCAAGTCACCTTATTGAATCCCTAATCAAAAGAAAATGACTTTTTTATTTTGAGCTGCAAAAACAGACGACCAGGTAAGGAATTCTATTGATCGAGGGGAATGTGTAGGCACCCCTCGAGTCTCGTGGTTCTAGCACAGTCGCTTTATTGACTTATATTGACTTAAATTATTTTGATAAATTATGTTAAGGCCTAAATTCGCTCATTTTAAACTATATCAAAAATGTCTGCTTACACCTCTTATATTAAATAAATCGATGAAAGTTAATTTTAGAAAAATATTTACTAAGGTGCATTATCGCATTCTTGAATTTTAAAATGCCTCAAAAAGATGCGTATGCCGCATTCTTAATCGAGACGTGTATATTAAACGAGCCTAAAGTTTGTCTTGAATTAAAGGCATTTGCTCGTCTCTTGTAAACTCGAGACAATTTTGTTCTATCCATTTTTATTTCATTTTTACACTCTTTACTCTTTTTTTTTTCTTTATGCGGTGAGGTATAGTATAAATTTGCATCTTACCTCACTCAAACTCATAATAAATAAACGATTTGTCCTTTAAGTGAATCTAGGCCCAAGAGCAGTGCGACCTGACCATATTAGAACTTAGATCAAACCTACAAAGTAGTAAGAACATAGATTAGAAGCATTCAAGAAAATTAAATGAGAGTCACATAATTTTCATGACATTCACAAAACAAAATAGAAGAAATGTTGCAACGTTTAGTTAGCAAAAGTAAAGAAAAAATAATCGTCTATTTTGTATGAATAGTATGCTTATTCTAACAAGCAAAAGAGCGAGGAAAAAAACCGATAACTATATTAGAATAGACCCCATATAATAAGGAATGGATCTCTCGTAATAATCGACTTTCTATACTAAACAATACATGAAATCATTCAAAAACTTTGTTCATACCTTGATTCACAATAAAATTTATAAAATAATAGTACAGGATTGAATAAGAACCTGTGGGACAAACTAATCAAATATAGACGCAAAGATGCCGTCACCGGAATCTCGAAATGGAGCCGAACTCAAACTCTAACTCATCCTTAAGGATACTTTCTAACTTTTTATTTTCTTTTGTTTTCACTCTCTTATGTTTTCTTCTCTGGTTTTTCTCTCAATTTTACTGTCTGATGCAGTGTCCAAGTGGTGTGTATATATATATATATATATATATATATAATATGTATAGGGTGGGAAGTTGAGGGAGTTAAGGGGGTTGAGGAAAAGGTGGGGGTGGTTGGGGTAGTTTAGGATAAGATTTTTTTTTATATTTATTTTTTTAATAATAAATTAAAACATATATATAATAAATAACAATAAGAAAAATAAAAGAATATTAGCTAATTAATTTTTATATTTAAGAAAATACAATAAATATTCATAAATAGCCTAAAATAAATATAATTAAGATAATACTAAACCTACTAGCTTATTTATTGAAAGAGCTAATACCCTGTTACCCCCCTGAACTTTACCCAAAATGGCAGAGACACACCCCAACTTAAAGTGGGTCCTATTACCTCCTGAACTAATTAAAAGTGTAATTTTGACACCCTTAGTGCCTACGTGGCACATATGTGGGACATATGTGGCACAACCCTCTGAAGTGTCCACGTAGGCACACGTGTGTACCATGTATGTGTCACGTAGGCACTAAGGGTGTCAAAATTACACTTTTAATTAGTTAGGGAGTAATAGGACCCCCTTTAAGTTGAGGTGTGTCACAGCCGTTTTAGGTATAGTTCAGGGGGTAATAGGGTATTTTCTCTTTATTAAAATTAAAAGTGAAATATATTTTTGATTTTTTTTATTATTTCAAAAATAAAAATAAAATAAAACTTTCCCACAATGTAACTTTATTTATTTTTAAATAAAATATATTAAAAATAAAATAAAAGTTAAAATAAATATTGAATAAAATATAAATATTTAATATAAAAAATAGGTTAAAACTCGAGGAGGGTCAAAAATCACGTCTCTACAATTATTACTTGTATTCGATCTAGAGACTGATATTGAGGTGTTATGAGTCATTTTTACGTTTGAGATATTAATGCTGAGAGTCCACCATTTGACTCCGTCCCTGTTGTTTAACCAACCTACCTGGCCTTCCTTCTGAGCATGATATAGAGTTTATTATTGACCTTGAGCTAGGCACCCGAACTATTTCTATGGCTCTATTAAGGGTTTTATCAGACCGAGTGTATTGCCATGGGATGCTCCAATTCTTTTTGTAAAGAAGAAAGATGGCTCGATGCGTATATGTATCAACTACAAGTAGTTGAATAAGGTAACCGTGAAGCATAGTATCCTATACATCATATTAATGATTTGTTTGACCAACTGCAGAGTGCAATAGTATTTTCTAAGATATATTTGAGGTCTGGTTACCATTAGTTGTGAGTTAGGGCTGCGGACATCCCTAAGACATCCTTCAGGACTCGTTATGGTCATTATGAGTTCCTGGTCACGTCTTTTGGGTTGACCAATATCCCACTAACTTTTATGAATTTGATGAACTATGTGTTCAGGCCGTATTTAGACTCCTTCGTGATGGTATTTATTGATGAAATTTTAATATATTCGAGGAGTTGGAAGGAACACAAGAAGGATTTGAGAATTGTGCTCTACACTTTGAAAGATCATCGACTTTATGACAATTTCTCAAAGTGTGAGTTCTTGCTTGAGTCTGTAGCTTACTTGGGGCACATAGTGTCCAAGGACGGTATTATGGTGGACCCAATAAAGATTGAGGCTATTTGTAGTTGGGATAAGCCTATATTGCCTGTTAAGGTTCACAATTTTATTGGGTTGGCAGGTTATTACAGGCTGTTTGTTGAGGGTTTTTCTTCTATTGCAACCCCTATGACTTGATTGACCAAGAAGGAGGTTCCATTTCAGTGGTCGACGAGTTGTGAGGCAAGCTTTCTAAAGCTCAAGAATTTGCTTACTTCGGCTTCTGTTCTAACTCTTCCAATTAAGTGTGAGGGTTTTACTGTCTACTGTGACACGTCTAGTGTTGGTCTAGGGTGTGTTCTAATGAAGTAGGGTCATGTTATTGTATATTCGTTAAAGCAACTGAAGGTGCATGAGCGCAACTACTTCACTCATGCAATGGAGTTAGCAGTGGCAGTATTTACGCTTAGGATTTGGAGACATTATTTATATAGGGTTCTCTGTGAGATCTTTACTGATCAGCGCACTCTTCAATATATGATGACCTAAAAGGAGCTTAATTCGAGGCAGTGTAGATGGATTGAATTACTGAAGGACTATGATATCTCTATTCTCTTCCATCAGGTTAAGACAAATATAGCAGCAGACACCTCGAGCCAGAAGTCAATGAGTATGGGTAGCTTAGCCTTCATTTCAGTTTCTCAGTAGTCGTTGGCTTTGGACATCTAGTCCTTAGCTAATTTGATGGTTCATTTGGATATTTCTAACCCTTGGAGGATTATTGGTAGTGTTAAGGCCAGATCTACCTTGTTGAAGTAGATTTAGAGTCATCAGTTTGAAGATAGCAAGCTTCGTAGCATTCGAGGCAGGTGTTGAGAAGTGCGTCTAAGAGGGCTACCTTATATTTTAATGGTGTCTAAGTTTGGATGGTTTGTACTCCAAGGGTGAGAGATTTAATTCAGTTGATTCTTGATGAGGCTTATAACTCTAGGTATTCTATTCACCTGGAGATAGCAAAAATATATAGGGATTTGAGGCAATATCACTGGTAAAGAGGTATGCGGAGATATATAGCAAGGTTTATATCTCGATGCCTTTATTATCAACAAGTAAAGGTCGAGCACCAGAGACCTGGTGGATTGCTTCAGTAGCTACCTATTCCCGAGTGGAAGTGGGAGCGAGTTACTATGAATTTCGAAGATGGATTAACTCGCACTTCCTGTGGTTTTGATAGCATTTGGGTCATCATGGATTAACTGACCAAGTCTATACATTTTATCTCCATTTTAGTTTCCTGCGGTGTCGAGAGGTTAGCCTGTGTTTATATTCAGTAGGTGGTTTGTTTACACGAGGTACCACTATCCATTATTTTAGACCAACACTCTTATTTCACTTCTAGCTTCTGGAGACATTTTAGAAGGAGTTGGGCAACCATGTTGATCTTAGCACTGTTATTCATCCCTAGAATAATGAGCAGTCAGAGCAAATGATTCAGGTCTTGGAGCACATGCTCTGCATTTATGTGTTGGATTTTGGGGGTCAGTGGGACCAAGTTCTACCTTTGACAAAGTTTAAAAATAATAACAGCTTTCATTCAAGTTACAGATGGCCCCATTTGAGGCATTGTATGTTAGGCGATGTCGATCTCCTGTAGGTTGGTTCGAAACTTTAGAGGCTAGGATTCGTGGTACAGATTTTGGTAATTGTGTGCTATTATGCTAATTTTGGGAGTGTATTTGTAGTTTTCGTATCATTTGGTATATATATCATGCCTTATTTATCCGATTAGGATCCTGTTCTAGTAAATTTCAATTCCATTATCTTTTAGTATGATGTAGTATGTATGAGCTTAGGATGTGGTATTAAGCTGTGAAACCTTAGATTCTTCCCTTTTATACCAAGTTACACAAACAGTTATTTAAATGTATTTTATCACGATTTATGATCAACATGTACATCAACATGTACTTTATTTCTTTCATTGATTGTGAAATTAGTACTACTTGACATTAGTCACGGTATGATTTGGATTTTAATTTTACATTTAGGTATGGTTATTATAAGTTTTGGTTCGAGACCGGCATCTGGTTATGATGATCTAGGTGTTCTGGTACTGATTAATGTTGTTCTAGGAGTTGTGGTTCCTCTAAGTTCCGATTTGAGTCTGGCATCTGATTATGAGTTCTGTTGCATATCATGTATGTGGCCTTGATAATACTCAACTTACAGGTCAAATTAAGTGCAAGACAGTCGTCGTTAATATATTTACCCAACTTTGGAGTCGGGGTCGAATCCACGAGGAATAATGTGAATGGCGATCAAATTAATTTGAAACTATAGATACAAGTTAAATTCAAAAACAGGTACAAAAATTTAAAACAGGGGAGATAAGTTCCTACACAATTATTTCTTTTTGGGTTTTTTTCTAGTATAAAGCTGGGGCTATGAATAATTAGAGTTTTAACAATTAAGCACGAATTTTGGAATTATGCACTACTAAGGGAGTGACATGTGGGTGTTAATCATCAACATCAATTTAGTAAATCAAATATGGGTAGGCTTGATTATAGATTTTGATGCTAGTTTTTCAACAAAACACCAAACTTTCACCCATTGATTCTTTCGAATACCTAATAGGTGCGTTCAACAATTAGTAACCACAACCTCAATCTAGGTATCTTATTTCTAGGATGATACCCATAGAATAGTTAACCTCACATTCACCCTTATATTTAAGAGAGTGAAAATTTAGCAAATTACACACGTAATTGTCTATCATTGCTTTGGTCTCCGCATCCCTCTTTCGAGGATGATATGGATTCCTAAAGTTCACTCAAAACCTTTCTTTCGAAGATGGCCTTGAACTTTCTAGAGCTTGGAGCTTTCACTCATCAAATCCATGTGGGTATTTAGGCCTTTCACCCATCAAATCCCAACCAAAATAGCATAGCAATGATAAAACCCATAAACTTGAACTACCAAATAGATGCTAACAATAACAACCCACACACACTTTAACCTTTATTCACATATAACCCCACGAGGGAGATTTAGCTACACATAAGAT
The DNA here is from genome assembly GCF_002878395.1 of Capsicum annuum. Taxonomy (NCBI): domain Eukaryota; kingdom Viridiplantae; phylum Streptophyta; class Magnoliopsida; order Solanales; family Solanaceae; genus Capsicum; species Capsicum annuum. Next base: position 141,703,425 of record NC_061122.1, on the reverse strand, counting down.
AAAAGAGCATAGATATACTCCTAATCTCCATTGAAATGAATTGTTGAAGATTTAAGCGAATATTACTTCAAAGTTGGTTCTCCCACAATGTCAAGTTATAAACACTGGAAGTGAGCAAATCTTCCACTTAGAAAGTCCCCAATGTATTCTTCACCCAAAATTTATACAATATTTTCTTCTCCGAAAATGGAGGCTATGAACTACACAAAACTAAACCTAAAAATTAGGGAAGATGGAAATTGTTCCATCATGATAGGGTTTGAGTTATTTTTGTCAAATTGGGATCAGCACGTGGAATTACAGTTTTTCCCTTGGGCTGAAATCCTACGCTAAGCCACAATCGCATAGGTGTGGATGCGACTGCGGCTATGCGACCGCGGTTTACCTCCGCGACTGCGATTAATTAACCATCTTTGACTGCCGCAACCGCGGTCAGCAGATCGCGACAGTGGTACTTGAGGCTCTTCTGTATCAGGTCTTCAGCTGCACTTTCTTGCTCCCTTTTTTATCAGTGTGAGCTCCAATCCACATCTTTTCAACCCTTTAACTCTATGCCTGCAAGAAGTGGATATTAGTGTATCTAATCACAATTATATCTCATTTATTTATCCATAACAAGGTAATATGCACAAATAAGGAGTGCGATTGAGTGGTAAACTCACTACTCATCAACATCCCAAGCTTAAAGCATTTGCTTGTCCTCAAGCAACACTACCTCTTATCATGAGACAGAATCATTTATGCCCAACCTTTATGCCTTAAAGATCACAATGACCTCAACTTTGATCGCAAACATAAACAACTCATTGCGCATGGGCTAAGCTAACTTCGCTACACCCCTCCTTATAAAATACTAAACCAAGGCTACATAAGACTTCAAAGAGCGACCAAGTAACAAAAACCAATACTCAAGAAGTGATTCCCTTTTTTATCACAACTAAGCTATACTCCATTTGTCTTATTGTCGGGGGTGACAAGATCACCCACCTTAACTTGTTTCATATGCCAACCTCACAAGAAAGAGACTTCCACACATTGAACTAATAAATATGCAATAAGGAATTTTAAGTGCAAAAACTCTCTCCCTCACAAAAGAAATATAAATGCAACAAGTGTCATACCATAGGCTTGCCCCTATTTTCAATCGCCACTATAAAGAAAGTAATTGGTTGGGGATCTCAAAGGACTTTCTAAGCTTGTAACATAGGTTTGGGCTAGGTTAGGATATAGTTTGGTAACAACATGACTACTCTTTTTCTTGAACATCTACATCATACTTTTCAATTCTTCCTTCTTCGACTAAGGGCCACTTTTCTTTGTTTTCTTATGCCTACACTTCGCTTCCTTTGTTCATCACTTTTCTTTCATATGTTTTTCTTGAAAATAACGTGCAATTCATTCCTTTATTGGATCTTTTTCTTTTTATAAACATTCGTTTTCATCACTTAGGCACAATGGCCATTTTGCTAATAATTCGTGGCTTCAAACTTCCTTCCATCACTTTCACCACCCCCAACTTAAGATTTAAACCTCAAGTTACATTTTAAAGCTCAAGAAGGATATGTTTCAAGAGAGAGATAAAAAGAATAGGACACGACTAGTAATGAGTTTGCCAAAGGAAGGGCCAAAGGCTCAAAGTGAGTAACTAAGGATTATAATTATACATAGGTAGGCTTTTTAGGCTAGAGTTGGTTCCACAATCATAAAGGCGGCCTAAGATCATTTCTCCAACCAAATACAATCAACATTAGCTTTGAAATACTAATGGTACAAGTTATAAATGACATAAGTGTACAAAAGATGAATACTAAAATCTCACCACGCGTGGCATGCAAAACTCGTCAAGAAGGCTTAAGTGCCCCTCCTGTGAGAGACAAAATTATAGTATCTATTATTATGTACAAGTCAAAAGCTTATGGAGTCACAAAAACATAAAAAGTCTTGTTACAAAGTTGCTCATGTCCATGCCCTTGATTTTCGAAAATTTTTGGATAGAGGGGGTTGTTTATTTAGCATTTGTCGCTCTCACAATTTGCTAAACTATGGCTACAACCAAAGTCTTAGTCTCGCATTTAGGATCAAAATGGGCAAGCTAACAATATGGCTACTCAGACTTCGCCAATGGTGTATAAAGTGACCCCAGTTTCAACAAAATAAAATGCCACAGGTACTCAGAATTTCCCTGCATCCATGCCTCAAACCCAAACACGATGCTTTACCCTTAAGAATATTGTCACTCAATTTGTCATAGGGCAAAGCTAGTCATGCATCAACAAGATCAAAATAAAATAAAATTAAAAGAATACTAAAAATAAAAGAAAAACATGATAATCCATAAAACATGGGTACCATCAGAGTGACTTAACAATGTAGCATCCCCCAAAACAAAATTAAAAAATATTCAAAACACCAACGAAAAATCATAGTAAATATTTGGGGGCACCCCGAACCATAATAATGCAGTGTCCTCACTGCAAGTGCAATCAAGTGAAAGTAAACGGGTCTTCCTAAATATTCATCATGAGTCGCTCGCTCCTGCTGACTCTGTACCATCACCACCAACATCATCAGCTAACAATCCATAGGGGGTTTCATCTTCACTGTCCAACTTCGATGAAGGTGGTCGCTCATTGGGTTTGCGCACCTTAAAGATGTCATTTACTCTCTTCCATAGCTTTTTGAAGAATTTTTCTCTTTTCTTCTCTCTCTTTACTATCTTCTCATGTGGCTCCTTGAGATCCCTGTGTGATTCTGCCAAGGCTGAGTAGGCTCTCTCTAAACTAGCAATAGTGACTCCCTGCTTCTTCTGTTCCTCACGATATTTGTCATAATCCGACTGAGTCATATATGAGTGGCGAGTGGTGGATAAATTTCTTAGTCCCTGAGAAAATCTGGACACTAACTCCCTAACCTCCCTTATTTGACCTGAGAGGTCATTGAATGGGTTGGCTGGCGAAGGTCTGCAAGAGCCTATGTCTTCTTGGACTGATTTGCCCGTGTTCATTTTTCTCTTCTTACTCTGACCTATAGCACCTTTACCTCTGAATTTGAGTGGGTAGATAAGGGAGCCTGGCCGCACCCAAGTATCTACAGTATATTCTAATACTCCTGCTCTTTTACACAACTCAGTTATAAGAGAAGGAAAGGAAAGATAAGTACCTCCATGGGTTTGGAAGTACTGCCATTCTAAACTCATAAGATCTCCTACATTTAAAGCGATGCTAGATAGAATACATGCCACCATCCGAGCCTTAGTTTCTGTGACAATAGTCATATGAGTGCAAGGAGAAACCCTGCTACAAATGATGTTCAGCCAAAGCCTTGTTTCAGCCTTGAAGTCATTCAGTGGATTATCTCTTTTGGTGATGGTCTAGTGGACTGCTTTTTTGGAACATACGACATCAGCCATCCAGGACCTAGGCTTGCATCCTTTAGCATGAAATTTCCTCATGTCAGCATTGGGGAGCCCATCACTGCATTAACCTACTAAGCTCCAAAATTCACCTGTTTAAGATGAATTTTCATCACTGGGTTTGTGAGTGAAACTATGTTGAGGTTTGCGTAAAACTCATGCACCACTATTCGTTAGCATAGCATGGTTCTAAATAAAAATACATCCACCGGATAGCAGTAAGCCTGGCATGGAATTCTGGTAACTTATTCTCTACTTTGTCTACGTTTATACCTCTTTCAGGGAATAACTTTGTCCTGTGGTAATCATCGTAGTAGGAGTGTTTGCATTGGGTGGACATGAATGGGGTAGTGTTAAAATATCCCATTGTCGAGTCGTAGAACCTGTAAGCAATGAAGCTTATGTTAACATTAGTGTTATCGCATAAAAATATGCTAGAACACACGTATAGGTTTATAAGGTAGTGTTACGGAAGGTTTTGGGGGCAGCTAAGGGTTGGTAGAAATTTTGCTGTTTGCCAGAACCAGCCCTCAAGTATGGTGATCGCGTAGCTACGACCGCGATAGCATTGACACAATTGCGTGGCTATGACCGCGATAGTGTTGACGTAATCATGGTCATTGGGACCGCGATCGCGGTACCTAAGACCGAGCTGACAATTTCTGCACAGTACTTCTAAATATAATTTTAGCCTCCAATCCCCCATTTTGACTAGGCATAACAACATTCTAAACATTTTATTAAAGCCCAGAATGTCTGATGACAACCCCTAAACTTGAAAGAATTAGAATTGGATTCTTTGGGGCCTTAAATCGAACACATTGTGCACACGATTTCTTTAACCATTTAAAGCCTAATTTTTGGTACTCAAGACTTCCCTGTTATCGGGTACACCAACTATAATAGCTAACTATAATAATTACGACAATTAAGTATGTATCTAGCATTGAAAACATCACTTCAGGCCTTTTTCTATACCACAAATTTTAAACATGCAATTTCATATGAAAACCAAAGGAAGTTCGACAACTTACCAATTGAAAGGATGCAAACTGGTGAATTTGTGCTTGGATATTCTATAGAATGCCCAAAAATTAAAAAGGATTTTGAGAGAAAATGAGAGAGGATCGTGGGGGGAAATGGGCAATAGGATGGTCTTTTTAAACTGATTAGACTGCGATTGTGGTCATAGTTCTGCAATCGCAATTAGTAGGCCTCACGATCGCGTGGACACGGACCGCGGTCTCAGTAACTGAGACCAACAACCGGGTCTCCTGCGTGTCCTACTTAGTCCATTTGCCAAATTCACACATCCCTTTTTCAAATTCAACCAACATGCTTCTAAGCATCAATATTTTATGAACTATGCATGCATAAAAACAAGAATAAAAATTAAGATCTACCCTAGAATGCGTAAATAAAATGATACTGGCCACTTTTTATGGCGTGATGGGTTGCCTCTCATCGAGTGATTAGTTTAATGTCACAACACGACGTCTTCACTCCTCTCTTTTGTGTCTCTACTTAGAAAATTTGAATCTCCATGCCAACTTTTGTTCAATATGTAATGTGCGGCAGAGGGACAGAAAATTCAAATCTTCCAAGATAAAACTTAGAAGAGGTGGTAAAATGGCAAGCAAGCTTCGATCTCTCCATTTTGAATACTTGAACCTTTTACCCAACTTTACATCAATCTTCTGGATTGGCTCCGTGGGTAAAAGAGTGCTCATCAATAGTCCATTCCTTGTACATCGGAAATTGAGTTCCTTGGCCATTAATGGATGGGGTTCCTTGTACTTCTTCGAAATGGCAAAGTCCAAAATGTTAGAGTCAGACTTTGCCTCCCCACAATCCTCTATTTGTTCGAAGGGATGGATCCTCATCACATTCTCTATCCCGAATGTTGAAAAGTGGGTTGAACAAGGTTCAACCCCTAATTCCGGGTTAGCCTCCTCCAAATCATATTTATCTCTAAATCAGCTAGAGTCATTATAAGAGGTTCACTTTGATTCTTCTCTGGACTTTAAGCTCATTTCTTTTATTTTGGATTCTTCTTCCTCATATGATTCAGATTATTGGGAAGCCACCGAGGATTTTTTGCTACCAAGATCATGACATACTTCTTCTTGGGTAATGGGCATAGTAATGATAGTTTCAAGTTTTTCTTCTTCGCCTATTACCGCCTTCTTGACAGTTATCCATTCTTGATGGATGTGTTCTAAGTCCTCCCCCATTGCTTCTAACCGATCCAAAATGGCTTGTAACCTTGGGTCACATCTATTGGACTCGGTATCTTGCTCTTCCTTTTTCTCTTTATCATACCTATCAATCTCATAAGAAGGACTAGCAACTCGGTTAGTATAATGGGGGATAGGGCACATGGATAATCACTCTAATGTCTATCTCGACCACTACATAAAGAGCACCTATACTCCCTATAGGATTGAGATAGTGAATCTATCTCTCTTCGGGAAGCATAGTCACAATCACTCATGAAATGTGGTACGTCATGATACAGATATGGATAGTCAAGATCGGACTTCCAACTACCAACATCATATTTGTCAGAAGATGTCATAGAAAAATAAAAATAAAATAAACCTTACCTACAAAAGAAAATCACGAACAAATATATACAAGCTTGAATTTAAGCGAGTAACTAAAGTTCCAAACTAATTTAATACGCCAAATTATTCCCTGACAACAACGCCATTTTTTATAACGCTCAACTTACACGTCAAATTAAGTAAAAGGATGTCGTCGTCAATATATTTATCCAACTTTAGAGTTAGGGCCAAATTACGAAGAACAATATGAGTGGTGATCAAATTAATTTGAAATAATAGATATACGTTAAATTTAAACAAAAGGTACAAAAAGATAAAATGGGGGAGATAGGTTCCTACACTAATATTTTTTGGGGGAGTTTTCTAGTACAAATTCGGAGCTATGAATAATTAGAGTTTTAACAATTAAACACAGACCGATGATGCCTATTGAGCACCCATTGCTTTGGTACTTATACTACACCTCTGCATCTTTACCTTAATTCAGATCCAAGTACTAACAGTCGTCGTTGGCGTGATTTTTATTTTTTAATACTAATTCGGAACATAGTAAGCTTGCTACCGTCTGAGGCTGATCCTCCTTTTTCTATTCCAGTTTAGTCTTTTGTGCTCGAGACTGCATATATATATTGTGTATATTTTGAATTTTGTCTAGTACTTTGGATATCTTTTACTAGTGACTCCAGTACCGACCTTACCAGGTTTTGGGAGGGATCCATTTGCATATTTTGGTCCTTTTCCTTCTCTCATTTTGATATACTTTATATGTTTTCTTTCCATTTTCATTTATTATTACTACTATTATCATTATATATGGTATTTTCTGATTTCGGCCCATTAGCCTGTTACCTATTATTTCGGGCCATGGCTTGGCTTGCATACTGGTAAGATAAGGTAGGTGCCTTCATGACTTGAGAAATTGGATCGTGACATGACACTACCACATCGTGGCTTGATTTATGAGATATTCTATAACTCTTGTCTTAGAGGCAAGTCTTAGCCCATAAGTTATGCCCCATGGACAAGAGTTGACACTATCATATTGTGTCTTGATTTATGTGATGTTCTATTAGTCTTGCCTTTAAGACAAGACTTAACCCATGAACTCCCCAAAAAGTAAGTTACACCCACAGGGCAAGTGTTGACATTGCCACATTATGTCTTGACTTATGAGATGTTCTATAACGCTTTCCTTAGTGGTAAGACTTAACTCAAGGATTTTCAAACAACAAGTTATGCCCTACGAGCAAGACTGACACTACCATATCGTGTCTTGATTTTTGAGATGTTCTATAACTTTTGTCTTAGAGGTAGACTTATCACAAAGGACTTTCAAACAACAGGTCGTGTCCTTAAATTTACTTTGATGTCAAAGAAAGAAGATTCCTTTGTGGATTATTCAATTTTCTATTTATTAGCAAAATATAATATAAGTTGAAAAAAAAGAAAAAAGAAAAAGACAAAATAGAGAAAAAAAAGATTGAGAAAAAAAATAAAAAATAAAGGTTAAGAAAAAAAAAAGAATAAAAAATATAAAAAAATTGAGACAAACAAACATGAGAAGAAAAAAATAAAAATAAAATTTGAAAAAAAGAAAAAAATAATAAAAATAAAAAATAAAGATTGAGACAAATGATGAGAAAAAAAAAAGAGAAATAAGAAAAATAAAAAAATAAAGATTGAGACAAACAACTTTACAAAAGAAAAAAAGAAAAATAAAGAAATAAATAATGCTTGAGAAAAAATAAAAAAAGAGGAAAAAGTAAAAGAAAAATAAAGATTGAGCCAAATGAATTAAAATAAAAAATTAAAAAACAAAATAAAAAATAGAAGTTGAGAGACAAGTGAACATGAAAAGCTAAAAAAATTTGAGGTGTGGAGGGATAAAAATATACTTGCACTATGCATAAAAAAAGAAAAACTAGTTTTAAAGACTTTTCTATCTAATGGGAGACTAAAAATCAAAATCACCCACTTTGAAGGCTATTCCATGTAATTTCCTGCCCACTATGAGAACCATCTCATATATTTCCTGATAAATGTCTCTTCATTCTAGTGTAATCTTTGTTAATTTTAAAATTTAATCAAGGGTATATTGATAAAATTACTTTTATTTTTATAAAATTTAGAAATTTAATAAAAGATGTGTCTAATTAATAGAGCAATTAAAAAAGAGTGAAAGGAAATAATATACAAGTAAAAGTGAAAGAAGAAAGTACTACATAAAAAATTAAAAAATAACTATTTACATTTTGAAAGATATATAAGGATTAATATATAAAATGTATCTCTAATTATTAATTTTTTAATAAATATATTAAATTTGTAAAAATCAATTAATACGAAACGGAAGAAATACTAATAACAAAGCAGAAAGAGGAGTAAAACGACAACTTTATTCTAAGAAAAAGGGGCTATTTATCAAATAGCTAACATACGTAGACCTCAGGAACGGTATGTATGTTGGAGCCTAATTAACAAAAGTAGGTCCATTAATTAATATGTCTGATCAAAGATTCTACGAATTCCTTTTTTTTGTTCGTTTTGCTTAAATAAGAGAGCGAAAAGGGGGAGCGGTGTTCAAATTTTTCAATCTTTTTATCCTCATTGTGCTCAAACTTTTCCTTTTCTTTTTCTTCCAGAATTATACTCAAATTTTCTTACACTTTTCGTTTTAATGTAACATATTTATTTTTTCAAATTTAAACATATTTATATTTGATCGTAATTATTTTATATACTTTTTAAATATTTTAAATATTAAATTATTATGACTTTAATATTTTTATATAATTTTTAAATATATAAATTTTATTTTAAAAATGTTATTTTGCAATGCATAATTAAATATACCTTGTTTAACTCTTACAAAGAAAAATATATCATATAAATTGAAAATAAATTAAAAGAAGAAAGTCATATACATACTGTTTCTAGGGGTTTTGGGCTACAGAGGGGTTTAAGAAAGTCTTAATAATTGAGTGGAGGTGACAATTACTTAATTATGGATTAAGAAAGTTTGAAAAAATTTAAAATAACCCACAAGTTTTTAAATTTACACTTTGATCCAAATGTTAGTCAATATAACGGGAAACGAAGGGAAAAAAGACATATTTTTCCCTTTCCTCATCTGTTGTTATTTTCTCTCTTCGCGATATTTGTTGTTCATTGTTGCTGCTACTCTATTCATCATCTTCTGATTCATTATCATCATCTTATACTTCATTATCACCTTCATATTCTTCTTGTTGACCATTGTTGTTGTTGTTGTTGTTGCCGCAACTGCTGCTCTTTGACCAATTTCTTATGTCAAATTTTATTTCATACATCACTTTCAACATTGACATTTATTTGAGAGGAGACTTTGATAAGTCAAATTATGCTTTTTAGTTGAATTTGTCATTGGGTATCTGGCTAGTATGCTATTTTTTCAACAATAGCTAGCACGCGAACATCAATGCAACATAAGAGCAATTTGTTTAAACAGATCCATCATCTGTGGCACTAGATAAATGAGTTATTGCAACAGTAGACTCATGTTGGATTCATGTTTATGGTTCTAGGTTCCCGTAATATGAATCGAATAGATGGATATTCTGTTGCACCAGATTAGTAATCTGTTTCAATAGATAAATAATCTGTTGCACCATATTAGTTATCTGTTCCAAAAAATAAGTAATTTGTTGCAATAGAATATATATCTATTGCACAAAAATATTTATTTGTTGCAACAGATAATTATTCTGTTGCAACAGATGAATAATCTATTTCAAACAACAAAATATAACTCCTGTCACAAACCCAACAAATAACTCAACTCATATGTTGATCTTTTGCTATTGATACTGGATTCAAATTATTCCTTAATTGTAGACATATAAAAGAAATTGACAACATGAAAATTAAATAAGAATTAAAACATCAAATGCATCAAACATAAATTTTTTATTAAACAAAAAAAAATACATAGGTAAAAGGAAAAAAAGCTTAATTAGTATTATCATCATTATTATTTGTATGGACAACCGACCAATCTTCAACCGGCAGCAACAACGCCCTCCTCAGCCTGCGGATCCCCGCAGCATCCTTACTCTGACGGCAGCCAACTCCCACTGCAGGTCATGAACCTCCTTCTGCAGTTCCTGCATGGCATCTCGTAAAGTAGTGACATCCCACACTAGATCAGCCATATCTAGAAAACGCATAAGTTGATAAAACACACACGTAAAAACAAAAGTAAAGAAAAGAAAGAATTCAAATGTAATACAATGTATATTTACACAAAAATTAAGAAAAACCTTACCGGAGATAGGAAAAAGCTATAAAGTCCTTACTTGAATGTGTTAGGCAAAAAGTTGCAACTGTTCACCTCCATTTATTAATGACATTTCTTCCTCACTGTGAAAAGTTATGACTTGATTAAATTAAGCAATATTATATAGTCAACTTTTCAACTTATTATTATTAATAATTTATATTGATTTGCGACAACAGATTATATATCTGTTGCATCAAATAACTCATCTGTGACAACAGATATATCATCTGTTGCAACAAATAGATAACTTGTTGCATCAGATAATATATCTGTTGCAACATATAATCTATATATCCTTTTTTTAAAAAAATTATCATTATGACATTTAAATTTTCTAACTTTTTAATTATATAAATTAATAAAATAAATTTAAAGGCGCAACTGTTCACCTCCATTTATTAATGACACTCTTGATTACTGTAAAAAGTTATGACTTAATTAAATTAAGCAATATTGTGATAAGTCATGACTTTTCAGCTTATTATTATTAATAATTAGTTCTTTCCAGAAACCGTTTTTACATTAAGTTGTGACAACATATTATATATATGTTGCATCAGATAACTCATCTGTGACAATAGATATATCATTCGTTGTAACAATAGATAACTTGTTGCATCAGATAATCTATCTGTTGCATCAAATAATCCATCTATTGCAACATATAATCTTTTTTTAAAAAAAAAAAATTATCATCATATCATTAATCCAAATTTGCTTACTTTTTTATTAAATAAATTAATAAAACGGATTTAAAAACAAGAATATTTTTGGTGAGTTTTTTACGATTTAAATTGTGTTTATCATTTATTTCCTTATTGTTTTTTGTGAAAAGAAATGACTTAATTAAATCAAGCTGGTGAGTTTTTATTATTGTGATAAGTCATGACTTTTCAGCTTATTAAATTTAAATAACCTTTTTCTCAATTTAAAAATCAAAGACGCCTGGTTTTCAATAACCGTTTCTTTAATAAAATAATAACTATTTTTTATTGAGTTATGACAACAGATTGTATATCGGTTGTATTAGATAACCCATCTGTTGCAACAAATCAACCATCTATTTTAGGAGTTTTTTTATTTCTTCTAACAACTGATTCATCAGTCGCAACAGATGAGGAATTTGATGCATCAGCAGCGTTTTTTATTTTTGTTTATTGAATGTGTTTAGACAAAAAGTCACAGTCACTACTATTCACATTTTTATTAACAATCATATCATCATATATCTTAATTAATCCAATATTATGATTTTTTTAAAATTAAATAATCTTTCTTTTACGGTTATAAAATGTGTGTATCATTTAGTTCCTTATTATTTATTAACGAATCATTTTAGGAGAATCATCATGACTTTTCACCATCCTCTGTTGCCACAAGTGTGCAATCCCTACCTCCAACCATCAACATTATGAGAATAGGGAATAAATAGAATGATAATTAATTATTAAATAAGAATTAAAAATTCAAAATCAACCAAACCAAACCAAACATATACACAGATTTTTGAATCCCTTATAGATAGATCGGATATAAAAAAAGAAAAATAAATATGCTAAAAAAAGAAAAAACATAACCTAGTTATTATTAATACTATTATTATCATTACTATTATTATTGTCAACCAGACAATTTTCATCCGGCAGCAGCAGGACCCTCCTCAACCTTGCTCCGAAGTCGATCAAATCTCTCTGGAGTTCATCAAACTGCCTTTGAAGTTCCTGTAAGGACTCGATATGAATCTTCTTGTACGAATCTGGATCAGCCATGTTTGTATTGTAAGTGTAGTAGAATGAACGAGTGAGAGGAGACCGGAGGGACCTATTTATAAAATGATTGAATTGGAAGGGGTGACTTGACTTAGTCAAACAAAAAGCCACGACTATTCATATCCTTTAATTAAATAAAACAAGTGACTTTTTGAATATGTAAATTAAAAAAAAGATCTAACTATAACATTTTATCTTTTTATTGTATTTTGGAAAGAAAAAAATTGCTTAAAAATAAATCTAACAGATGGGTAATCTGTTGAAAAATATATTTCATCTGTCAGATAACTTATAATATATTAACAATCTGTTGCAACAGATGGATATAACAGTTTACTTTTGCAACAGATGTGGCATCTGTTACAACTTGCTAGTCATCTGTTTATACAACTTCATCGAGAGCATTAGATTTTTCTAAACACTTCTTGGTCAAACTCAAGTTTTGCTCTTGGATTGCTTCTCTTTTTTTATTTGAATCCTTCAAGCTAGCCAGCTTCCGGTACTAACTCGAGCAAATACGTTTTCTAGATTATCAAACTTCACAGGGCAGTCTGGTGGTTTAATAACATCAGATGTCTTGCTTCTGGTATTAGCTAATAATGGCGAGATTCTGCCTTCTTCACCATCCTGTAAAGAAAAAAATCTCAAAATTAGATAGAGTAACTCGACATAACGACACAAAATGAACTAAATCTAGCATTTAGTTTTTCCTTCCTATTCCTCCCCTTTATATCTTCTCACCTTTTCAGATCATAAATTTTTCTTTTTCGATTACTTGATAATGCCTTGGAAATTATTTTCTTTCTCCTCTTAGCCTTAATCTCTAATGGAGTGAATGAAACTAAAATCCTCTTTGAATGAATGACACTACTGTTAGATATCAATTTCTTTACATCAGCAGTTAATACATTAACAGTATTAATAACTCCATCATGTTTTGCCTTACACTCTTTACATTTGCATGAACAAGATAAGCAAGGAGGGGCAAGATCTCCAAACATTTGCCTGAGTTAGTGAACAGATTAAACGATCTTAATATCTCAGCCTTTCTGCTGATCATTCTTCTCCCATATAGAGGACAACATATCCGTCATGCAAAAGTCTACACCATTGCCAGAAATGCTTACCACAACGAAAGTCTGTAGAAGGCATGACTAGTAATCTCTCAATATCACTTTTATGACTTTTTAGACATCTCTTGCAATTATATTGGAATGGACATAGCAAGCAATTATGCTAAGTTTAGTTTGTCAGTTACAATATAACTGGAAAAGACGTCAAGAAAGTCATAAAAGTGATATTGAGAGACTAATAATCAAGCCTTCTAAAGACTTTCATTGTGGCAAGCATTTTTGTCGATAGTGTATACTTTTGCATGATGGATGTGTTGCCCTTTATATGGGAGAAAAGAGATTAGAAGAAAGGCTGAGATATTGAGATGATTTAATCTTTTCACTAACTCGGGTAAAGATTTTAATAGGGTAACGAGCTTGCAGTTACGTAAGTTTGATAAGCTTGGTAGAGTCAGTTTAGATCAAACGTTACGTAACTTATTGCTAATTAATTTATCAAAACCCTGGAAGGTTGGTTGAGCAAGCTAAATTGAGAAACACTCAATAAAAATGAGTTATTCAACTGTCGGAACCACATCTTCACTGTGCATCAACATATTTTGACCTAAAAACATACACAGTGACTTTTCGTGTATCCTTTAAGACTTCTGAAGATGGTGTTTTGAAAGGCTTCTACAATGACACAACTTTAAAGGTAGTATTTCTATCGATCTCACAAGAAATTAGGAACTCTATACCAAATTCAAAGATGGCAATGACAAATTTGAAGATCAAATCGACAAGCTGGAGGCAAGCTTGAAAATTATCGGGATTCGCATACTACAACAAGCCTCTGATCTTTTCCAAGGAATGTTGAAAGCATGCAAAGGCTAGAAAACACAATCAATTATAACCATATTGCTAAGGAAGTAATGACACTTAATCTACCTTTCAATCACGTATGTGTTTCCTATCAGGTCAACAATAGTGGACCTGCTCGAAACCACAAACAAGAAGGCATGAGATGTAATTTAAAATTCAAAAATTGCCGCCTTCACTTAGATTCCTTACTTTAACTGCAGTTTTTGTTGGCGGAAGTTTTCTAGACTTACTGTACAACATTTCAACCCTTGATTCCCTCAAGGTGGCTTTCTTGTTCTTCTGCTATTTTCTATCTAGGTGATAATCCCGACCACGCTACCTACTCGCAACTCCCTAGCTAAGAGACCATCTATATTATTATTTTTCTCTTAGAGAGACAATAAATAAATTTACATTACCGAATACACTTTTATATTTGCACTTGATACAAATTTCTCATGTTTTAAGATAATTTCATCGGCCAGATTCGCTAGAAGTTACTTTCTACCCTATGTATCCTCTTCAATTAGCTGTCAGATGATATAATCTTTTATTAACCACTCATTTTCCCTCAAAGACATTCTTCTACCGCACCTTCTGGCGTATAATTATAACCCCGAGCAACCCAACCATATAAATTTGGGCTAGGGCAAAAATAATAGTAGTTTTTCGTTTTTATTAGATATAGTGCTAGGCTTTGAAGGCCTTTTCAGGGACCAATGCACCCTAAAAGTTAGTCCAATCGCTATTGAATCTCTTTACAATGACACCAAAACCAGATCCCTTCATAATGCTTGACAAATAAACATGAGCAACAATAGATATTAAATCTCAAAAGGATATAGAACCATATTAATAGTCCCTCAGCCTTATCATTTTGGACCTACCAAACTTAACTGTAAAAATTACAGATATCTTGTTTGAATGATCTATGACTAATCAGTAAAAACAGCATTCACAAAATCAGTGCACTCTATATGTGTTTCTATGATAACATTATTAATAATACATATCTCCCATATATGAAGTGGTTTTATCTGCATGCAGCTTATTCCTCCAAAATCATCTTTACTGCAGCCTCTTGTGATGGTCGGGCAAAAGTTAATCAACTTTCAGTTCCTTATAACTACAAAGAAGAGAAAAAAAGTAATGTCATAAAAAAACATTATCCATCTGTTACAACAGATGTAGAGTCTGTTGCAACAGATGTAGAGTCTGTTACATCAGATAAGGAGTTATTGATTCAGATTAGAAGTCTGTTGCATCAAATGTGGAGTCTGATGCAACAGATGTGAAGTTTGTTGGAATACATCAAACCAGTCTTGCTGGTGGTTTGATTTGTTCCAATAGTTGCTCTGTCTGTTGCAACATCAACAACAACATAAACTACAAAGAAACAACAAATAAAAAATATCAGCAACAAAGAAAATAATAAAATTTATTCCAACAACATCATCAACAACAATGAAGCAACATCCTATGTTCCAACACCATCAACAACAACACACCACAAGTTCCAACAATGTCAACCCCACCAACAACACTAATAACTGTATCAACAACAAAGAAACAAATAAAATACATACAAAAAAATGATGTTGCCAACAAGACTTTTAAACTTCTCCCAACAGATGACTTTTTTTGCATATTGTAATAAAAATTCTTGGTTTGTTTATTCAACAATTAAAAGTTTCTTCAAATTTTTTAAATAAATATGATTTGGGTAATTGGTAATTAAATAAAAAATAGATGTAAATAACTTGCAAAGAAGAAGACGAGAATGAAGGAGTCATAGTGAATCATACCTTAATGTTAAAAGGGGATCAAAATATCAAATTCAGTCGAGGAATCTAAGACATAGATCCGTTTAGATCCGAAAGAATTTTTATAAGAAAGAGGAGAGAAAAAAGGTTGTGATAATCCTAAAGAGGAGAAAAAAATGAGATACGAAAAAAATAAATTTAGGGCTGAAGGAGAAATGAGATAATTCTAATTTACAAATGTACTAAGCTTAATATTAAATGACTAAACAAAGCGTATTTATTCAAATTTATATTTTCAAAGCATAATTTGGTAAAATTCCCCCTAATTAATATTTTCTTAATGGGTGTGCCAAGTCAACAGAGACCAACTAATATGAAATGGAGAAAGTATTAGAATTTTCAATATTCATTAATTAATATTCATTAATAATTTGAGGGGCACGAGAAAGAAAATGGGTGACATTGAAAAGACAAGACAAGATAACTCAATGGGATTTTTGAGTTATCTAAGAAATATTTTTTACCGCCTTTAGTAGCAGTACTTTATCTACTCGTACAGAAGCTTGCTTTAAAATTAAAAGAAAAAAAAGATTTTTAAACAGATGTGTCGTCTGTTGCAACAAATATAAATATCTGTATGAAAAATTCCAACAGCTCACTCATCTGTGACAATAGATGCAAATGTACATTTAATAACTAAATTAGATATGTCATTTGTTACAACAGATATCAATATCTGTTTGAAATATTCCAATAGCTCAGTCATCTGTCACAACAGATATAAATATCTATTTGATAATTAAATCAAATATGTCATCTGTTGTAACAGATATGATTATCTGTTTGAAAATATCTAACAGCTCGGTCGTTTGTTGCTACAGATTTCATCGCAATTGATCTAGGTAGAACTAGGAATAAATGAATGAGCTCACAGGGCCAACAACAACTTCAATTGAGTCGTTGAATTTGCATAGTGTTGGTATTTCATTCATCCCGATCTGAGTCGTCGAACGATCACTCTAAGTTGAAATGAGTTTTCATTAACTTAATGTTAAGATTAGTAATAGTACTTACATTGATTTAGGTGGATCTAGGGATGAATGAATGAGCTCACAGGATCAACAACAACTTCAATTGAGTAATTGCATTTGTATGGTGTTGGTATTTCGTTCATCCCGACCCGAGTCGTCGATCGATCACTTTGAGTTAAAATGAGTTCT
The DNA here is from genome assembly GCF_002878395.1 of Capsicum annuum. Taxonomy (NCBI): domain Eukaryota; kingdom Viridiplantae; phylum Streptophyta; class Magnoliopsida; order Solanales; family Solanaceae; genus Capsicum; species Capsicum annuum. The sequence continues at coordinate 141,686,463 of NC_061122.1, read as the reverse complement.
CGTTAACTTAATGTTAAGATTAATAATAGTATCTACATTGATTTAGGTGGAACTAGGGATGAATGCTCACAGGGTCAACAACAACTTTAATTTAGTCGTTGCATTTTCATAGTGTTGGTATTGCATTCATCCAGACCCAAGTCATCAATCGATCACTTTGAGTTGAAATGAGTTATTGTTAACTTAATGTTAAGATTAATAATAGTACCTAAATTAATTTAGGTGGAACTATAGGGTCAACAACAACTTCAATTGAGTCGTTGCATTTGCATGGTATTGGAATTGCATTCATCCCGACCTGAGTCATCAATAGATCACTCTGAGTTAAAATGAGTTCTCGTTAATTTAATGTTAATATTAATAATAGCACCTACATTGATTTAGGTGGAACTAGGGATGAATGAAAGAGCTCACAGGGTCAATAACAACTTTAATTGAGTCGTTGTATTTGTATGGTGTTGGTATTGCGTTCATCCCGACCTGAGTCATCGATCGATCTCTCTAAGTTGAAATGAGTTCTCATTAACTTAATTTTAAGATTAATAATAGTATCTATATTGATTTAGGTGAAACTAGGGATGAATAAATGAGCTCACAAGGTCAACAACAACTTCAATTGGGTCGTTGCACTCGCATGGTGTTGGTATTGCGTTCATCTCGACCCAAGTCATCGATCGATCACTCTGAGTTGAAATGAGTTTTAATGAGTTCTCATTAACTTAATATTTTAAAAACTATATCTTATAAAATGTTAAAAATGAATTAAGATTAATTCGGACCAAATTAATAATTTCAAAACTTGTCATTCTTTTCCAAAATTACAAATCAACCCATATAAATCATCCATTTGCGGGAAAAACTTTTTCTCAATTCAAATCTCAAGTTCTCGCTCCTCTCTCTATCTCTCTCTTCAATAATACAGACAACAACTACTCAACATATTCCTCAACTCTTCAAAATAGATCAATTTTCTTCCCATTTTCGACTACATAGTTGTTATTTTTGACTTTATTCTCGCTTGTGTCCATCGTTTTCTCTATCTTTGCAGGTAACAGAGTTCGAGAATAGTTTTACATTTGTTATTTATTCTAAAAATTAGGGTTTTTTAGTTAATTATGAAAAAAGACTTTTAGTTGTATTATCTTCGAGAATGGGTTAACAATTTTGTGTTTTGATGCTAAAAAGTGAGGAAGCACCTGAGAATACTCTAGTTTTTATCTATGTATTTTGTTGACTATCGTAGTATTATTGGATAATGTTTGTGGTATTGTTGGTGGCATCGGTATTTGTGTTTTTGGTAGTGGTGTCAGTGGTCTTGGTGTTGGTATTGGTGTCAGTGGTCTTGGTGTTGGTATTGGTGGCATTGGTTGTGGTGGTGGCGGTCCATCTGATGCAACAAGTGGATAATCTGTTGGGAGATATTAAATAGATCTTCAAACAGATTCTCCATCTGTTCCAACTGATGGGTTATACGTTGGAGTTTTTTTTTGTAATGTGGCGTAGAATAGTTTATTGAAATTTGTCTTACCTTTTTTAAACAATTATGCAGACATGTATTTTTTGTTTTTCTATTATTTTTAGTTAAAAGATGTCTGGCAAAAGAAAAAAAACTGAAAGTGGAGAAAGTGGATCAACTTCTAATCACCAAACAAAAAAGGCTAGAGTACAGATAGATTCGGAGGAACTTCCAGAACAATCTTAGTTAGGGCAAAATGAAGCTGAGGAAAGTGATAACTCCTCCTCACCAATGGGGAATGAAATAATATCAAAATCCCAACATGATTCTGTCAAAACCATTAGTATTGATAAGTTTCGAGTTGTGATGCCGATAAATAGGCCTAACACAGTATTTGGTGATTTTGTACTTAAATGTCAGTTGGGAAAACCTTTTGATGAACCTAGAAGTATTATGAAGAATAAAAATATAGATGGACTTTTTAAGAAGAGCTGCTTGCATACTTTCTCGAGCTGTCTGAGGACCGCATTCACTGTTTCCCAATGAGCATGGTATATGGCCTTCTCAAGCGCAGGATCAAGTATACGGGGAAGGAGGGCAAAAACAAGATGGATAAAGTCTTGATCAACTACTGTGGCATGCAGGTTTATTTTGGATTGAAAGATTTTGTCATAGTGACGGGCTTGAGATGCGATCGTCCAGAGGAACCTCTCATCAAAGAAACACCCCACAAAGGGTCCAACAAGTGCAAGGTAAAAAAAAGGGTTGTTAGGCATTATTGGACCTAGCTACAAAGGGGAGGATTTGATGGCGGATCTCGAGAATAAAAACATACCAAAGCACTACTGTAACGCCCTGAGTCTGGTACCCCAGACACTACACGGTGCTCATAATCCCGAAGGACCATAAGCTAACCCTTTTCTGGTATCTATAACTGAGCATGCATAATACATTATAAAAATACGGAAAACTAGCAGAAAACTTTCCATAAGGTTCGAATATATGAAATACAACTGAAAACTAATACGGATACATCTGTCTGAAAAGCCTCTAAACTACATGAACTGTGGAGTTAATGGGACAGGTCCCCAACTAACTCCGTCTACTAAAGTACTGAGCTAGTACAATAATAAAATAAAAATTATCCTCGAATGATGAGGACTTACTGCTGCTGACTAAATCTGAACTGTTAAGGGTGCTCTGGATTTTGTGCTTCTGAACCTATGGTATAAAACACCATAGCATAGAAAAGTATGCGTCAGTATAATGGAATATATTGGTATGCTAGATGAGGTAAGGCTAAATATGGGGGCTCATATGCATGATCAATACTGACAAAATAATCTGAGTATACTGAATGAGGATACATACATGAATGCACAAACTATAACTGAAATCATAGGAACACTGAATACCGAATTCTAATAACTGGATTTCTGATAACTGAGTCTACTGATACTGATATTTGATTGACTGAGGTTGAGATCAGTCCTATCTAGTGGGTGATCTCTGAATATACTGATAATGAAGATGATTAACTGAATCTGAGATCAGTCCTATCCAGTGGGTCATCTCTGAATTTAATGGTACTTGATACTAATTGACTGTTTGAGATCAGTCCTGTCTAACGGGTGATCTCTGAATCTATTGGTATTGATACTGATACTGCTTGACTAAATCTAAGATCAGTCCTATCTAGCAGGTGATCTCTAAATCCATTGATAATACTAATGAGTGACTGTATCTAACAGCCCTGAATCTGTGCTACTAAGCTGAGTTTTTTTTACTGAGACTGATTCTGATGCTGAGACTGTGGGTGGTAGTCATCTAACCGACATGCCCTGAATTTGAACTAGTGGGGTCCAGCCTATAACCCCAGCTAGAAGGGTGTCAGTACCGTGCCACGGGTGAAGACAACTGTTATGGGGTCAGTCCTAATCTAGCGGGTGACCCCAGAGACCAGTCCTGTTCTAGCGGGTGATCCCAGAGTATGTTATTCCTATCTAATGGGTGACATCTCATACCTACGTTGGCTACGTAGCTCTGGAACTTAGGGATTGCTTATAGGGATCTCAGTCCTATCTAGCAGGTGAGCCCCCATCCTTAGGTTTGCTCGGTACTGAATCCTACTCCAAACTGAAAGACACTGAAATGAATACAAATTCATACTAGGCTTGACTGAGCTAAACTGAATTCACTGAGTTTCGTTGACTGATGGAATATTACTGAGTTTTGAAACGATTACTGAGCTGAAGCTGGAATACTACTGATACTGAGATTACAGAAATTTTCTAAGTTTTGTAACTGTTTGAGTTCTACTGAGTTCTGTAACTAACTAAGAGTACTACCAATTATGGCATGACTGAGATTATCATAAAACTGACACTGGCTCTAGACAAGCAGCTAATTGATCGGGTATAAATACCCCCAGAACTCGATAATATAAATAATACAAGACAGGACAACTTGTACATAACATGGCAATAGGCTATCATTCACAACACAATCAATGGGGCATCTCTTCAAGCACTTGGAAGTCTTAAACATGTAAATGTATAGGGAGTGCATACTATTATCTCATAATTCATTTAATAAGGAATGCACATGAGTGAGAATGCATGCAACATATCATAATTCATTCACTAAGGCTTTTCAACAAACACTTGGCAAGCATTAACTTATCCACAATTGGGGATATCTTGTCAACATGCTATAATGACTCTATTTCCATCACATAAGTATTTTATCAAACATATGGGTAGCATACTTTATTCAATACACCTAATTAACATGCTTACATCAATCAACATGCATCTTGAAGAGATTTATCATGAACATCACATAAATATCACATACTAGGATCAAAGCTTGGAACTTTGTAAACAAAACATGAACTATAACTCAATAACAACATGAACTTCGATTTCAATTCACATGAATCATGAAAACTCACAATTATATAATCTTTGAATTTAGAAAAGAATTCTTGAACTTCTTGGGTGGAAGGAACCCAAGAATCAACATCTAACATACCTTAGTTCTTGATTTTACGAAGATTGATGGAGAGACTCTTAAATTTGGATCTTCAATTGGAAAACCCTAACTTGTTATTGAGAGACATTGAGAGAAGAGAGTATATTTTGGGGAAAAATATGTTGAATCTCGTGTTATAGGGTTATATAGGGGTGGGAAATTGACCCAAATACCCCTCTAGATGCGGAATTTAAAAACTAAAAACTGGGTACCGATGCGGTTGTCAACACGGCGCGTTGATGGCATCGATGCGATACTCGACGCATCGCACCATGATCGCGCCAAGCCTCAGTACTTTTGACTGGCAAATCCTGCACAATATTAACCAATGCAATAGGCAATACGGCGCGCCTAGATCGCGTTGGTCCACTATTTTGGGACACCAAACGTGGTCTAAATACGGTCTAAAAAAATCAAAACTTGTCTAAAAACACGTACTGACATAGCTTATCATGAATCAACTTAAAGATCAATATTTAAGGGTCGTATGAGTCGAGAAATAATATTTCCAACTTATGAAGGCTAAAAATATTCTAAGTGTAAATACTTAGCTGAAGTTTCTAAGTATGGGACCTCTTTTTAAGCTTTAACGGACTAAGTAAAGCTTGAAATTTTGCGGGGTCTTACAACTACAGGGAGAAATTATGGGTAGTTTAGTTTTTCCATTCTGTTTTATTGGCAAGAGATTCAGGAAAGTCATAGAACATGATTTGTTGGCGTTTGTTGATGATTTTGGGACATTCAACAAATATCTCTGGGGATATGAAATCTACTACTTGACTGTCGAATATTTACTGACAAAGCTATCCCCAAATACGACCACATTATATGGCTTTCCCTAGGCTTTCATGGTAAAATTGATCATTATTTTTACTCATCCATTAATTTATAATGAATATACTTATTATGACCTTTTTTTGCTTACTTTTTGTTTACATTGTTTAGGCTTGGGCATGTGAAACCATTCCTTCCCTTCGAAAGTAGTTGAAGGATTACCTGGTCGAGGTTTCTCATCCAAGGATCCTTAGGTGGTTGGCGGCTGCAAAGGGAAGTAAAAAAAATTAAGGAGCAGGAGGCTTATCTATTTAACCCTCCGGATGATGCAGTACATCTTCTTTCAACTAAAATAATTTGCCTTAAAGAAAGATATTAAAACAGATGTTCCATCTATTGTGATAGATGGGTCATCTGTTGTAACAAATTACCCATCAACTGCAACCGGTGCAACAGATGGATAATCTGTTGTGACAGATGATCCATATTACGCTACAGATTAACCATCTGTTGCTCTGGTTCCCAGAACCCGACTCAACAGATTATCATCTGATGCAAATTATGTAATAGATGTGTAATCTGATGCAATATATTATCAATCTATTGCGACATACAGATCAACTGTTGTGGTAGCTAGATCATCTATTGTATAAGTCGGTTGTGTTAACATCCATGTAACCCAACTGACTGTAAATTATTATTAAATAATTTGAATAACTCTTATCTTATTTTATAGGTTGTGCATCCTTGGATCGTGCCTACCTTTGATGAGCTAGGGATGACTTCTTTTCCTACTCTGGGTCTTGTTGATACAAAAAAATAACCAACAATGGAGTTAATAAAGAAGGAATTGGCTAGAGAAACATTCATAAGAAGAGCAGTTAGGAAAGGTCAGCCTAATGTTGAAGCTCTTCATGACCAACCTCAAACTGCAACAGATCTGGTGCTTCTTCTGGAGGTGTTGCTGGTGGAGTTATTTATGATAGTGGCAGCCACCTTAATATTGTTGTTGCTGCTAGTCGTGATTATGAGCATGTTGATGCTCAGCAAAAAATAAATACTTTTGAAAACACCTCTTGCACAGGTTCCTCTCACCCCTACACTGGTCCCCCCCACCCTTATAGTGGTCTCTCTCACCCCTTCTTACCCTCATGTTCTCATTGCAAATGCAAAGTGTGCAAGAAAAGAGAGGATAAACTCCTTGAAAAGCTAGAGGATACTGCTGAAGCTGCCGAGGAGTTGAAATCTAGGAGGGGTATCATACCATCCAACGAGGTGAGGGAGCCATGCACTCCTACAGTAGTGGTTAGGAGGAAGAGAAGAAAAATTAGTCAAATTCTCTCTGTTCTAAAAATAGTAAAAACTACAAGTCCTCCTGCTCCAAGAGTTGTTGAAGTTTAGGGGTCGCTGAAGAAGGTGGACATATTCACGGTGCTTGGTAAGGAGAAGAAGACGGAACTGCAAGAAATAATGCATGGCAGAACGAAGGTTCAAAAAAATACACCATGAATTCATTTACCGCCAAAGACTTCACGAATATGACAAATATGCGTGTGTGGTATGAGGATAATGTAAGTTTAATTTTTCTAACCTAGCCTTCCAATCTACTCCACGAAGAAAAATCTATACAAATAGATGTGTAATCTGTTGCAATAGCTTGGTATTCTGTTGCAATATAATACACATCTGTTCCATAAGTTGCGTTGGTTGGGTAATCTGTGAACTGATTCAGAGAACCCTATGCATCGGATTCTTTCCACTGTATTTTTATTCTTTAAAATTACTAACCTATTTAAAAATTATCTTCTTATACCACAATATGTTGATGAAATTCTCTACCTCATGAGGGGCAGATAATTAGCATACTCGGATGCTTATGATGTTGCCGATAGAATAATGGACCTCAACTTCTATAATAATTTCAAGCATAGGTACGTTGATCTCCATAATCTAGCTGATTCCGATGGATCTGGATTTGATAAATTTATTTCTACGTTCCAATGGGATGAAGATGCAATTAAATATGTTAAAGAGAAGACGTCATATTTACACGACAAGAGCTGGACCAAGGCAAAGAGAATCCTTCCAGTCATGAACGTAGAAGTCAAATATTTTCTCGCTGTTGAGATACTACTCTACGAGGGAAAGATTAAGGTTTATGACTGTAACTTACCTATCTTCAGCGAGAACACGTTTTTAGCCTACATGCAGTCACTCTTGAAGTTGTTGCCCAAGTTGTTGACGCAGAGTAAGCTGATGGATCATTTGCTGGCTGAAGTTTTGATGAAGGAATCGTGGGATTTCGAAGGTCGAAATAAGAACATCGAGCTCCCAAAAAATAAAATTGGTGCAACATGTGGGCTATACTCGCTTGCATATATTGAGTGTTTGCTAACCGACACAGAACTGACTGATATGTGCGACGCCATTGTGGGAAATATATAATGGGTCTGGGCTTATGGGGTACTAACTAAATGGTTGGAGCCCATGTATAAAAATAATATGTACAAAGCCATAAACGAACACGATAATATTTTTTATTTCAAGCCACTTCAGTTTACTTTACATGTAGTGGCAATAATTTTTATGATGCGGATAGTTGAATTTTTATAATGCAACAGATAGTATATCTGTTGTAACAGATATAATACCTATGGTGATAGATTGATTATCAATTGGAATAGGTTGGTCATCTATTGCATTAATAGATATTTCCTAGTCTGTCTGTCGCAACAGATATCTAATCTATTGCAACATATAATTTATTTGTTGCAACTAATAGATAATCTATTGGAAAAAAATAAGAAAGTAGGAAGACCTATTATATAATTTCCAGCAAATGACCTAACTAAATGGTTGGAATGCGTGTATAAAGAAGAATATGTACAAAGATGGAGACGAACATAATAACAATTTTTTATTTCAAGCCATCTCACTTTACATGTAGTGGCAATATTTTTTATGTATGTGGATAGTTGATTTTTTTATAATGCAGCAGATAGTAAATCAGTTGTAACAGACATAGTACCTGTCGTGACAAATTGATTATCTGTTGGAATAAGTTGGTCATCTGTTGCATTATGCAGATGTTTCCTCGTCTATTTGTCGCAACAGATATCTAATATGTTGCAACATATAATCTATCCATTGCAACTGATAGGTAATATGTTGGAACAAATTAATAGAAAGACCTGTTATATAATTTCCAGCATATGACCTACGTGTTGCATCTCATGTTGCAACATATGTCTAAATTTGTTTGATAAGATATGTCGTCTGTTGCAGTAGATGTATTATCTGTTGGGATATTTGAATTTAGTATTCTATTTCAATTAACATGTTCAAAACTAAGGATTAAATTATATTCATAGATAGCATAAAATAAGTTGAAGTCTTTGGAAATTACACTAAATAACTCAGCAAATAAATGAAATGTAAAAAAATCATTATGGGTACAAATGATCTACTCTATAAATAAATCAACTAGTTAAACCAAGGAGGATAGGATATTACATTGACGGACTCAAGTTATTAAGATCTACTCAATAAGGACAAGTTATTCTTCATCTGGTGCTGCGAAATTTGCCTTTGGTCACCGTGGATATTTAATGTCGCTTGTGTACGGCTTCTAAGCTTTCGCTTCTTCGTATTTCCATAAAAGAGCAGCATATCTTTTGTGGAGTAATCCGACATCAAGTCCATCATTTGATACATCTAATCCATTGCTCAAATATTAGGCGTACGCGACAATAAAAATACTGCAATCCCTGCATTTTAAAAAAACAGATAATTCATATCTTGTAGTTCATGCAAGCGTTGTGAAATTTGTAGAATGGAACTAAATAATGACACATAAACTTACAGTCCACCAATGGTTTGTTGAGAAATTCCTTCAATATATTGCACATCAAATGGATTACCCATTTTATCCTGGGATGCTTCAATCTTCGACCAATCAGTACAAACCTTTTTGCTCCAAAAAGTCACTCATATCAAGGTAAGTAGGCAATATTTTGGACAACTTTTGTATCTCAGACGACGGGCCGGAACGCCTCCTTGGCGACATCGAGTCATAAACTCAGATACGCCTCTCTTTTAGAACGATGATAGCCAACACCCAATGTAATTCATCACCACAATTGATTGGGATATATACTTCGTCGACCAAATGCCAAGGTAAGCTATCTGGAATGCTAAAACCTTTGATGATGTTGATTACGCATTCCTCATTTTGGGAAACTTTCGGCTGTTGTTGACAATACCTATCGTAGGCATTATTCATGTAAACTTTGTACAAATAATTACCTGTCGTATATCTGTATTGTTCTTGTGTTTGCAACTTGGCCTTTTTTGGTGGTAGTAAAAAATAACATCGATGTGCTGCACATATTATAAAATATTTCAGATTACGTGACAAAAAAATTAATACGCAGATGCAATTAAATAAAGTATTAATTAATAGTAATATGGTATTTAAACCTCATAATTCCAGCAAGTTTAGGATTGTGACATCAAATATAAAAAATTATCCATTTCGAAATATGCAACAACAAAGTCGAACATATCAAAACCAAGAATCGATTCATTCACTTTGAAGCATTCGTCATTTTGTTTTCTACATAATGATTTATATGTGTTAATGTCACATTCTTACAACAAGAATAGGATAAACCAATAACTTTAAAAATTTATTTATGTACCTGCCGGCATGATGCTTTAACAACCCATTGGCAATCCATTTTGAATAGTCGTTGATCAACAGTTTTAGTTTTGTTAGAGCCTCGTCTGAGATATTGAACCCTTCAAACGGGTAATTCTTCCACTCTCCCAAGCGTATGGTACATCCAAATTACAACTTTCTTACGAAAGTGTAAGCGGTCGTTGTCAAATATAAAACCCAACAAAGGTTGGGGTTGAATCCCATAGGGAATACTCGTGTAGCTAAGTAAGTTGATTTTTAATGGACTGTCGATCTAAGGTTCTGGGATAAAGGGGGTTTTAATGTGTTATTACTATTCTTTCACTCTTGCATCACACCGAGGTCCAGCTACTGAGAGTTAATACAAATATAACTTCAATGAGAATAACATAACTAGGGTTATGCTCACCAAGACGTTCAAGCAGCTAGGGATGTGAATCTGTAGTCAATTTCTAACTTATAATTTCAATTGCAAGAAATATTAAATTCTAAGGATTTACCCACTTGTTTCTCTACCTAATGGGCATTTTAACCTTTACTTCTCTCGAACTTAAAGGATCCATGTATTATTTAATAGAATTCTCATGAGGGTTGATCCCGTTAGGGCATAACCCTTAACTCAAATGGTAAATCTATGGATTTCATGTGAATCATCTTTTTTCCCAACATCCACTTTCCTGTTCAAACAAGTGGTGTTCATGGGCTCACTTCTCAAGTTTGGAACCTAGAGATGTCATTATAATGAAGAGAGATTCATACAATTTAGACAAGTGTTAGAAATCAGGTGAATTCACAATACAATCAACTCTCTACATCAAGGCTCCCATAACCCTAGTTATGGAAGCTTAGCCACTCATTTTCATATAAGATATCAAAAATATATTGATATTCATAAATAACTTCAAAGGAGTACTTACAAAAGTTACACTATTGTTCTCTCAATCTTTAATGGAAAAGTGTAGAAATAATAGTCAGATCTCAAGTTTCGCTTCCAATCCCCAAGAATAATATTACAAAACGCCCAATAGAGGAGAAAAATATGATACTCCTGTCAAAAGTCCCAAAATAAAACCTAATACTTAGTATTTATATGATTCCAGGACTGGGTTTTAAAATTCAAATTCGAAATTGCCGCTTCGTGCTCAACGGATCGAGCGATGGTCCATCGCAGTAGCGAGGGTCCATCACATAGACCGTCGTGGGACAACTAGTGGTACAATATTCTATTTCTTGGCGACGGTCTAGGTTAATAGTCCATTGTAGTGGAAACGGTCCATCGCATGGGCCATCGCGGAACTTCTAGTGGCACAACATTCTATTTTTTGGCAATGGTCTAGGCCGATGGTCCGTCGCAGTGGAGATGGTCCGTCGCATGGATAGTTGCGGGACTTACAGTGGCACAACATTCTATTTCTTGGTGACGGTTCATCACAGGATCGACGGTCCGTCGCCTAGACCTTCGCTTGTCATTTTTTTGTTGCTTTGCCCAGTTTTTCCAAGTTATTCTTCATGTTAAGTCCTTGTTCTGAAAACACTAAAACCTAATGTTAAATACAATAATAGTTGCTTGAAAACACATAATTATCCTAAGAGAAAGGTTTAAAATATTTCGTCAAAAGACGAAACATCAACACCCTCAACTTAAGGCAATTGCTTGTCCTTAAGCAACTCAACACAAAGATGCACATATGAACAACTTCATGATGGGCAATTCGCAGTCAAACCAACACAATTTTATAATCATTCAACTGCCCATTCAGTTATGTGATCTCAATACATATGGTTCTACTACTGGTATTCGCTACTAATCAGCATATTCACAACCACAGATACAATACCCCAAAGAAATAAGTAGACCAGGTAGAACTCAATATGCCCTCGCAGTCAAAGAAGTCCACCTCACATGTTACAATCAAATCGTGGACAAGACTAATAATCTCACTTTCAGAAAAAAAGTTACAAACAAAGTGCACACCCATAAGCTTTCCCTTATCATATAATATTTTCTCATGATTGACTCGCCAAGATCAAGCAGGACTTGCTAAGGATTGTAATAAGGTTTTCGGCTCGGTGAAGGTTGATCTTGGACAAGTAACTTAAAGAAATTTCACTCTTTTTACCCTTGTTGGTGGCTACTCATAAAGATTACAGATCTTTTCGCTCATTTATAACCTTTATTATCTATCTGTGCCCTTGTCATGACCCTTTTTTTTGTTTTTTAAAGAACAACAGCATCAACCACCCTCAACTCAAGCTGATGCAGTCAGTTGAGGTACACAATGTCTACTTAAACTTTTAACTAGACCAGGGTCGGATGCTACTTCTTAAACCAACTTCAGCTCGCCCTCCTAGGCTGCTAACAATCCAACAGAACCACCATCAACTTAGGCGATCTGCCTGAGTTGAAGTACACAATGTCCAAAATTGGTCCAGGGCTAAAGCTAAGTGTTAACACCTCTATAGAGTGATTCAAACTTATTTGGACAGAACAAAAACTAATAAGGCTCAACTAGGTTTATAAAGGAACAAAAATATTTTTGGTGGGTCGTTATTTTGGCTAAGTGGACTAATAAAATAAGGAGGCCCACTATCCTATCTTATTGGGTCACACACTCAACAATATCCAATGAACCGGGCAAGTTCTAGGTGTAACACTTATGCAAGAACTGTGCAAATACTCACATACACAGGCACTGAGTTAATTTCTATCCTACAAACTCTTGGGAATCTTATCTCATAGCTATGCTTTGCCTCACTCTACATTTTAATGCCAATTTTAGAGTTTCAAATGGTTGCACAACACTTTACCACATGGTAAGAAGAAATAATTATGACAAAAATTCAACATACTTTGCCAATACTTTGCCACCATCACTTATCATCCATATATACAACATGATGCCAATAGAACATAAAATTACTTATATAAAATCACTTCACGATTTTTACAGCACATCACATGAAAATAAAAATGCAAACTAAATATGCCGGTTCTCCTAGATAAATATGAGGGAAAAGAACATCGGCAACAAAAACCACCATGGTACAAGTATCACCCCCCTCAAAATAATTCAACGTCCTCAATGCATGTAAAGTAAGAACAAGGGAGAAAAATACTTGTACAACCTCTCAGTCAGATGAGGCATCAGTCAAATGGTATGAGCCTACTCTGGCCTCATCTCCTGCAACATTAACACCTATGATGGTAGGGTTCTTCACATCAATATCCTCCAGAATTGGAGGGATCTCACGATGAATAGGGTCAGAAATTGGCCTCCGAGCTGGGACCAAACTGGTGGAAACACCAACAGCTTCATCATGTAGTCTATTCCTCCTCTTTTTCTCTGATCTATTTGATCTTCTAAGTGCTTTCTGCACATCATATTCCTCTCTCTTTTGGCATCTGGCTGTAAGTTTCTTTTTTTTGTCTGTTTTATTTATGGCTTTCTCTATTTTTCATCTGTCTTTGCTGTTTTCTTACCCTTCTTTTTTATCGGTCTCCCTATTAGGTCAACAAGACCTTCGTCCTCATCACCTGTAAGCTGGGCTGGATCAAATATGGACTGTTGTGGTTGTAATTTTAGTTCTGCTATATCTGTTTGAGCCTATCTAAACTCCACCATGAACTTAACAAAATCCAAAATAGACTTGGCATCCAGCTTCTTATTAATTCGCCCCTCCATATTATCCACTCTTAGCTGAATGTTCCTGAACGGATGTACTGCTGCCTATATAATTCTTTCAACAAAGGGTTTGAAATCTTCCCCAATATAGCTAATTGCTTTTCAAACCTTTTCTAGGCTCAGATCGCCTCTGCAAAGTTCTCCTGGTTTAGCCTGTATTCGAAATATTGGGGTGGGATTGATGTAGAGTCCATAGACCCACCCGTAGGCATCGAAGCAGAACCTGCATATGTGGTAGGAGGCACATACATAGTTAGAGTAATGGCATACCTGAAGGTTCCTCAGATATTTCAGAACTGGTGTCGGCTGAGTCTGATGAACTGGAGGTCTGTTAACTCTCATATCTAACTTTGTGATATACCCTATCTTCTCAATATCTTGTTTATGTATTGTCCGAACCTCATTATCAATTCCACTTATTAAAGAGACATTTGCCTGTCTAAATAACTCAGTGATCAGACATAGAAATGGTAATGTAGTGGTAGTTCTGTGAGCGCGGGTAAATAATTCATCGACAATAATGTGGCCAAAATTCACTAAAAATCCTTCAATCGATGCAGCAATAATCACAGCTCTGTTGATTTCTAAACGGTCATCACTGTCTGTCGGTATTAAGCTCAACCTCATAATTGCCCACCAAAGCTTGGACCTAAAGCTTAGGGACTACTTAGATATCCTTTCGTGTGGGTTATGTAACCACGCAGACTCACCTTCTTCTATCAATATTCTGGCCAGCCAAGGCCTTTGGTTGCTCGCGGTGAATAACCAATCTTCAAATCTACTTTTACACTCGGTACTTGATATTCAGGACCAAACAAGAACCTATTCAGTGTATACTCTGAGATATCTATGTTGACTCCCCGCATAGAAACTGTGTCTAGATTGTTCATGTCGCTGACTGATGCATCTGATGGGTAGTCTTTCTCTAGCAACGCAAAGTAGGTTGCAAAAAATTCATGAACCAAATTTGGTTGATACGATCTGAGTGGTTGACTCATCTATGCCAACTCATATTCATTAAATCGACGCTCAAGTTCTGGATACTCGTGCAGAGTTGTAGTCACAATCTAATATTCTTATAAAATAGGCCTTTTGACTTCCAACCTGTCAGTTTTCTCAAGCCCTTTGTAGAAGTGTTTTCGAGCGCCTTCAACCTGCTACCTGATAGCTTTTCATAGTTGTGGATCTTTGCGTCGAACCAAGTTTGGGTCCTCATGTTCTGAAACCTCTACTCGGACGGGGTTAGATGTTTCAACCCCTTCCTCACTTGGGCTCGAGGTCGAGCTGCTGTTGCTACTTCTATCACCCTCCTCTTCAGACTAGGAGGATGGAAAAACCACTTTGCATCTTTATCGGGAGTTGTGAGCCGGTGCAACTGAATACTATGATGTTTCTAGACTCTACCCCTACCTCTTGTTAGTGGTAGTTTGTTTACCATATCACCTGCAAGTGAGATATTTATCAGTTTATAAACTCAATCCAGAAGATAGAAAAGTTTTTGACCAGTGACGGGTAGGGCAACGGTTCATCGGGTCTGCGATGGTCCGTCGACCCCAACCGTCAGGTCAATTCCAGTGTCTTCAAGTATGAACACTCTGTGACGGCTTAAGGCGATGGTTTGTCGGGTGTCCAACAGTCCGTCGCATAAGCTGTCGCATGCATTTTTCAAATTTAGACCTCATTTTGGCATTTTGTCGAACACCTTGCGTACACTTTATTTACACACGATTTTCACGATATTTTCATCAATAATACATCACTAATTTTGCCATTTTTGGTCCATGGGTTACTTAGACTTCACCCAGGGCAGTGCTTGTCAGGTTTCGACTTAGCTCAAAACCACAGAGAATCAATCAAGATTAAAGAGAATTGTTTCAACATTGAGCCTTCACATGCTTTCTTTGTTCTTAGTGTTGAATAAAATAGACAGTGATAAAGAGATCATGCCTTAGTATTGCAGTACTTGATTACTATTTTGACTTTCACAATAAACACAGGACACAAGATGGAACTTTAATTTTGTGAGAAAAAGAAAACAACTTTTCTTTACTTGTGATGGAGAGAAACAAGGAAGAGATAAAGTTTAAATAGATAGGAAAGGGAAGAAGAGAAGTTTAAGAAAAGAATGAAAAGTCTTAGATATGTTGAATGCATGGGAACTAAATAGTCTCAGGCACTTAAACAGTTGGTACGTTACTTAACCACTTTGAATTATCCTTTTAAAAACATTTGGGTCAGATAAGAATAAAATATTTGAGAATTTAATTTGACCTGACCTGACCCGTTAAACTATGGTTAAGTGCGACGGTTCAAACGATGGTTTATTGCACGTATGACGGTCCGTTGGGTGACCCGTCACCCCTTTTTTAGTGACTTACCTTGTGACTCATTGGCAACGGTTAAGCCGACGATTCGTCGTACTTACGATGGTCCATCAGCCGACCCATCACTACTTTTCCAGCAACCTAATTTCTAACCTTTGTTTCAATGATTCCTACGATGGTTCGTCCATGCAGCGATAGTCCATCGGGTAATTCACCGGTCACCTCAACTTTTTTCTTCTTTTGTTTTCCTGCACTGTCATACCTGTACACTTATACAAACCCTCCAGCTTGCACAAAACAAGAAAAATAACTTAAACTAATGCTTTACACATCACATTGTGGGTTGCCTCCCACTAGCGCCTGATTTATTATCGTGGCACGACTCAGTTATCTTGATTACTCAGACTTCATCGAGATGGATTGTGGAAATGCCATCTACTAAGTATATTGGACCGATATACAGTTTTATACACTGCCCATTAACCTTGAAGACACTTCCATCTTTATTTTTGAGTTCCACTACTCTATATGAGTAGACTTGGATAACTCTAAATGGGCCAGACCATTTAGACTTAAGCTTACCTGGAAAAAGTTTGAGTCTGGAGTTGAACAGGAGCACCAAGTCCCCCTTCCAGAAATTCCGCCTTTCAAACCTGCGGTCGTGGTATTTCTTTATTCTTTCCTTGTATAGATCAACCTATTCATAAGCTCCAAGATGGAACTCATCCATCTCATTCAGCTTCCCCAGTCTCATATTTGCTGTCTCATTCCAGTTCAGATTAAGCCGTTTCAGTGCCTACAGTGCTATATACTCCAGCTCAATCGATAAATAACATGCCTTGCCACAAACCAATTGGTATAGCGACATGTCAATAGGTGTCTTGAAAGCTGTTCGATATGCCCATAAGGCATCGTCAAATTTTCTAGACCAATCTTTCCTGCTAGCATTTACAGTCTTGGGAAGGATAGCCTTGATTTCCCAATTAGAGATTTCCACCTGCCCACTGGTCTGTGGGTGGTATGGGTAGTCACCTTATGCTGCTTAGCTCCATATTTTTCCAAGGCGGCTCTGAAAATCTTATTGCAAAAGTGTGATCCTCCATCGCTGATGATGGTACGTGGTACCCCAAAGCGAGAAAAGATATTTCTCCTTAAGAATGCCACAACTTGTTTTCCTTCATTATCTGCTAGAGCCACTACCTCAACACATTTTGACACATAGTCAACGGCAACTAATATGTACTTCATCCTAAATTAGCTCATGAAGGGCCCCATGAAATCGATGCTCCAGGCGTTAAATAATTCTACCTCCAGTAATTTAGACATTGGCAGCTCAGGGCGCTTTGAGATAGACCCTTGCCTTTGAAATTGGTCACATCTCTTCACGAACTCGTAGGCATCTTTGAACAAGGAGGGCCAATAGTAGCCACTTTGAAGCACTTTTCTTGTAGTCCGATCACCTGCATGGTGACCTCTAGTTGGGGAAGTATGACTCGCTTCCAGTATACTCAACATATCTACTTCTGGGATGCAACACCTAATAATTCCATCCACACACCGCCGAAATAGATACGGCTCATCCCAGAAATAATGTGTCACATCATGGAGAAACTTTTTCTTTTGATGAAAGGAAAGATTCTCCGACATCACTTCACTTACCACGTAGTTCGCAAAGTCAGCATACAAAAGTACTTTTTTTAGCACTACAACTAATATTTTCTCATCCGGAAAGGAATCATCAATATCTAGGTCCTCCTTGTCTACTTGCTTGCCTTCAAGTCTAGATAAGTGGTCTGCTACCTGATTCTCACATCCCTTTCTCTCCTTAACTTTGAAGTTAAATTCTTGAAGTAGCAATACCCACTGGATCAACCTTGGCTTAGTGTCCTTCTTCGGCATTAAGTACCTCAATGATGAGTGGTCAATGTGCACCACTACCTTGGTACCTAACAAGTATGCCCAGAATTTCTTAAAAGCATACACAAATGCTAGAAGTTCTTACTCAGTCACGGTATAATTTTCTGGGTCCCATCAAAGCCTTACTTGCATAATATATTAGATGGAACAACTTCTCTTTCTTTTGGCCAAGTACAGCTCCAAGTGCCACTCCATTGGCATCACACATAATCTTGAACGGTTTAGTCCAATCAGGAGCAACAATAATTGGAGCCTTCACTAGTTTCAGCTTAAGGCACTCAAAAGCCTTTCTGCAGTCATCATCAAAAGTGAACTTAGCCTCCTTCTCCAAAAGTTTGCAAAGCGGGTTTGTAATCTTTGAGAAGTCTTTTAGGAATCTACGGTAGAACCCCGCATGACTAAGAAAGCTACGTGCCCCATTGACTGAGATAGGGGGAGGTAGTTTCTTAATTACTTCAACCTTTGCCTTATCTACCTCAATACCTTTTCCTGAAATTTTGTGACCGAGAACAATGCCTTCCTTCACCATGAAGTGTCATTTTCCCAATTATGGACAAGGTTGAACTCTTCACACCACTTCAACACCCGACTAAGATTCTACAAGCAGAGTTCAAAAGAATCACCGACAACCGAGAAATTATCCATAAATACCTTTAAGGTGTCTTCAACCATATCAGAAAATATCGACAGCATGTACCGCTGAAAAGTGGCAGGTACATTACACAAATAAAAAAACATCCACTTAAAAGCAAACGTACCATATGGGCACATGAATGTTATCTTTTCCTAATATTCAAGATCAATAAAAATCTGGTTGTAACCAGAATACCCATTTAAGAAACAGCTCCAACCTTTTTCGCTAGCCGATCAAGCATATGATCCATGAAATAAATTGGGAAGTGATCCTTCAATGTCCATGAGTTGAGTTTTCTGTAATCCATACACACCCTTCACCCAGTAACATCATGAGTGGTATCAACTCGTTCTTCTTCTTAGCCACAACTGTCATGCCTTATTTCTTGGGCACGCACTAAACAGGACTCACCCATTTACTGTCTGAAATAGGATATACTACTCATACATCTAGCCACTTGATGATTTTTTTCTTTACAACCTTTTGCATAGGTGGGTTTAAACAATGTTGATGCTTAATAGTCGGAACACAATTCTTCTCTAGCTGAATCTTATATGTGCATATACGAGGAGGGATACCGATGATGTTTGCGATCATCCAACCAATATCCCTCTTATATCTCTTAAGAACAGTGGCGAGAGCTTCCACTTGTTGCTTACCTAGATCAACAGCAATAATCACAGGTAGTGTATTCCCACTAACTAGGAACACGTACCTTAAATGACCGGGCAACTCCTTCAGCTCCAAGGCAGGTGGCTCTTCTATAGAAGGCTTAGCAGGTGGACTTGGATGATTTTTCAAGTCCAAATCCAACTTCTTGTTTACATATAAATAAGACTGTATGCTTGTTAAGGAATACACTATCTCCTCATAATTATCAATACCGTCACAGTCAAAATTCACTAATACAACCGCTAAAGTCTCTACAATAAATTTTTCTTATATAGGCACTTCCTGCTCCTCCTCATAATAAACATTCACAATAGAAAATACACTCATATCTTTATGTTGTTTCACGGACTGGCATACATCAAATCGAACTACTTCATCATTCAACTTGAATAATAGCTCATTTGCCCTCAAATCAATAAGTACACTCCCAGTTACGAGAAAAGGTCGACCCAAGATTATGGGTACCTCGAAATCCATCGCACAATCGAGAATGACAAAATTAGCCAAAAATATTAAACTGGCCACCTTAACTAATACGTCATATAGAATCCTCACAGGCCACTTCACAAACCTGTCCGCTGTAACTAATCTTATGTTTATGGGAGTAGGATCTCTCAAACCCAATTTCTTATATACAACAAGCGACATCAAGTTTATACTAGCTCCTAAATCACATAGAGTTTTTGCAAAATCAAGAGGCCCAATAGTGCACGGGATGGTAAATGCTCCCAGGTCTGCCTTTTTCTGCACCAACGACCTTGTGAAAATTGCACCACAATGATAGAGATTGTCCACCAACTAAAAACTAACTATCCGCTTCTATGTAACAAGGTTTTTTATGAACTTTGCATACCCGTGCATTTGCTCCAATGCCTCCACAAAAGGCAAATTGATTGTCAACTGCTTAAGCATGGCCATAAACTTGCCAAACTTTATGATGTCAACCTTCATCTTTAACTGATGGGGAAATAGAGGAGGTGTTTTTGGGAGCGTAGTATCCACCACTTCATCCTCCTTTCCCTTACTCTTCTTCAAATCATCAACATACTGATGGTTGGATGATGTATAATCAATAACCTTATCCAGTTTCTCAGATGCCACTGGATAATTAATCTCTGCTTTATCGACATCATCTACCATAATATCAACCACAGTCTTGCCCACAAGAGGGCTTGCTAATAACTTACTACTCCTAGTGGTAACTGCCATACACAAACCATCCTTTCTCGGGTTCTGAACTGTGTCGCTTGGTAAGGTGCCATTCTTCCTCTATTTAATGCGGCAGACAGTTGGTTCATCTACTGCTCTAACTATTTTATCGAAGTAGTGTGTGAATCAACTAGCTAATTTATCGAGGATAAATCACTTTTCATTTCAGCTACCCTAGTATTTATTGCTTCCACTCCCTTCAACAACTTAGTCATCATGTCCTCCATGGACATTTTTCCCAAACTAGTCGCAGCAGGCTCGCGGTTTCTAAGAGGGACATACAACCCACTCCTATCATTTTTATTCTTTTAATTCCGTTGATCGCGGTTCTTATAGCCAGATTTGTAATAATAGTTCCAACCTTGGTTTCCTTGACCATCCCCTCAGAAACCCTTCTGATTGTTCAAATAATTGGCTTTCTCTTCAAAATCGGATTCATCCCTTCCTTGTGATGCCACAGCTTTAACCTTCTCTATCTTTTCGAATAATAAGTGCATAGTGAGAAGATCTATCTGTATCTTTATGTATGCCATGTCTAGGTCACGTTCTTTTTCCCTTCACCTCTGCCCTGCAGTCATGCTAATAAATATAGTAGAACTTTCTACCTCAGAATCCCTAGTATGCCAGCTCTACTCTGCTTTGTCATACCATCAAGCATCTCAGTTGCTTCATAAAAAGTGAGGTCCATGAATGACCCACCCGCAGCATTATCCACTACTGGCTTTGTCACAAAGTTAAAGGCCCAATATAAGATCTCCATCAATTGGACATTGGTCATTTGATGATTTGGATACTGCATAAGCTTCTTCTTGAATCTCTCCCAAGTCTCATGGAGAACTTCAGTTAGAAGCCGTCTGAAGTTACTGATTTCATCTCTCAACTGTGCCCTCTTGGATAGCGTAAAGAACCTTTCTAGGAAAGCATCTTTCAGTTATCTCCAATTAGTAATAGAGTCAGGAGTTAGCCCATTTAACCATAAAGTTGCCTCCCTAGACAAAGACAACGGGAACAACCACAACTGAATAGCATTTTTCCCAACTCCTGGATTGTCAAATGATTTACATGTCGAGATAAAGTTGACCAAATACATATTCGGTTCATCACCTGTAAGTCTACCGAACAACCCTTTGAGGTGCAACAACTGGATCATAGTACTTTTAATATTAAACTTAGCTCCGGGTGCTAAAGGTGGAGGAATGTAGCCCCTGTTACACCAGCTTCATCCAAGCCATCATCATCCACAAGATTAAATTAGATGGCTTGGCGCTCTGGTCTCGCCCTAGCAAGGCAATTTCTGTTGACATTCTTGTTTGCTGGTGCAGGCACATTGTCTGCGTGCCTCTAGTTGATCATATTTAATAAATTATCATCACCTAGATCATCATCATCTGGGTTTAGTTCACGGACTGGATTAGCCACATTCTGCTGATTCAGTTGGGCAGCTACTAAGGCAGCTAGTCTAGCTTCTTTCTGCTGTGCAACTACCCTCTATGGATCCTGTTAACCATCCATTCTGCCAAAAGCATTAGTGAATAAAAAATGATGAATCATATCATGATAAAAAAATATTTACCATGAAAGCCCATGGAAAGCAATATAAGTTGACTGTCTTTGGCGTCAATGAAGTCAATAAATATTGGACATTCATTTTGAAGCTTTTATAACCCCAAATATAGTTGTTAAATGCCTCAAGATCCTCGAAGATATTTATTAAATTGGGGCTTATATTGTTGTTAATGTCTCTTACCCAAAGAATATTATGTACAAACCAAACTAAGCACAATGATTTCTTGTGCTTCTTTGAGAGTCCTTTACTTTTCAAAGCTTCTATCAAATTTTTTTTTTTTGAAGCTTGGACCAATAATGGACATCAAGTACTCACAATCACTCGACTTGTCTTTGCCTTTTTTGGGTGTGCGGGTTTGCTTTTTTATGTCAGAGTAGGTATAACTTGGGAAGGAGAAAGAGGATAACATTTTAGTCCGGTAACTATGACAAACTCCTTCCAACCAAAAAAACAGGCATACCACAATAATTTATCCACACCTCATCCATCTTATCTATGTTTTCATACATAAACTTACGCTTGAGAAAATCATATACCATTTTCATCCAAAAACAAGCATTGTTGTTCTCCGCCAAATCAAGATATTACCCAAAGCAACTTTTCCTGAAATAAGTATCTAATTTTTATTCTCGAAGTATTTTTCTGAAGGTGTCGAAAGATTTTCCCATGACTGACTTAATCATGAAATCACCCGTTAAATCTGTGTCATTATCACATTGCATTCTCACAGGATAACCATTAATGCTGAAGGTTTTGACCAACTCTTCGGCTGAAGGGCTATTAACATTTGGATTATCTCTTTTGAGACATTCCTCCTCTTCGTGTTCATTATCTTCTGCTACTAATTGAGATAACACTTGTAAAGCAAACTCATATAGTGGTGGGTGTATCCGAGCTGCTGCACTTGTTCCTTTACTTGGACTTGATTCAATTTCTTTTCTTTTGAGAGCCATATTATCTTAAATTAACAGGAACATAAAATAGATTATAATTGATTAATGCATTATTAAAAAGGGATAACAGTAAATCTAACATGCATAATGGTAAAATAATAGTTCCAACAGACCACACATCTGTTGCACCAGGTATGTTATCTATTGTAACATATAATCGACCTGTTGCAACGGATGAGTAAATCATTGGAAACAATAAAAACAAATCACTAATCTGTAGCATCAGGTATTTTATCTGATGAAACATATAACCTATCCGTTGCAATAAATGAGTAAACCGTTGGAAACCATAAAAATAGATCACTAATCTGTTGCACCAGGTATTTTATCTGATGGAATATATAACCGACCTATTGCAACGGGTGAGTAAACCGTTGGAAACCATAAAAATAGATCACTAATCTGTTGCACCAGGTAGTTTATATGTTCCAACATATAACCAATCTGTTGCAAAGATGAGTAAACCGTTAGAAACTATTAAAATAGATTACTAATCTATTGCACCAGGTAGTTTATATGTTCCAACATATAACTAATCTGTTGCAAGGATGAGTAAACCGTTGGAAACCATTAAAATAGATCACTAATATGTAGCACCAGGTAGTTTATCTATTGCAATATATAACCAACCTATTACAACAAATGAATAATCCGTTGAAAACCATAAAAATCTATTACTAATCTGTTGCACCAGGTATGTTATCTATTGCAACATATAACCGATCTATTGCAACGGATGAGTAATCTATTCGAAATCATAAAAATAGATTACTAATCTGTTGCACCATGTATGTTATCTATTGCAATATATAACTGACCTATTGCAATGGATGAGTAAACCGTTTGAGACAATAAAAATAAATTACTAATCTGTTGCACCACGTATGTTATCTGTTGTAACATATAATTGACCTGTTGCAACGGATGATACGATTCAAATGGCCACCTTAACTTTCAATGACATCATTCGAAGTCAGTACGTGGGGCATCAAGCTTTAGTCACATTAAGAAAATGGGATCCTACATGGAGGGGCCAATTTGAGTACAATCCCACGTGTAAAAGATTGCTTGGAGCATTGAAGATTGAGGACTCGCGATTTTGGGCCTTCATTAAGGACATGTTAGTTACTTAGCCTTGTCCAAGTAACACTCCATGACCACTCTTTTTCATTAAGAGTATTGTGATTATTTTGTTATGTAATAAGTTAGACTATAAATAGGTTCTATTAGTTCATTTGCTAGTTAGTTGATGAAAGATGAAAAATTGAAATACTTGAAATCCTCTCTCTTGAGAGTATACCACCTTAGTATAGTCTTAGTTAGAACTTGGAAAAGTCATCCTTAGTATAGGGCTTGGAAAATTTAATATTGTTCTTTGATTGAAAACGGTGGATCTTGAGGTGAGTCGATTACCTTAGCGGTCACCGTAAGAGTGTGGTTTTGATTATTACATTCATTAGGGGTTAATGTTGAAATATACTCGGTTCTTAATCTTGTAATAATCTTGGTCTCGCTATCTATCCTTTTATTATTTTGCAAATTCGTGTGTTTTTGTGTTTGTCATCTTGTATCCCTTTGTGTTGCTTGTTCTTCTCACATTTTATGGACTGTTTTGGCATCTTGGTGGATTGATTTGTATCATTTGGTTTACTGTTTTGGCATCTTGGTGGACTAATTTGTATCATTTGGTATTAGAGCCTGGCTTGATCTTGTTCCCACAAGATCAATCTTGGGCTCGTCAACTTAAAAATAAAAAAAAGGTGTTAGAAAACTGAAAAATCAAAAAAGAGGCAAATCTGTCCATTTTTTTTGTGTTCTTGGCCGAAATTGTGTTCTTGTTGTTATTGTTTTTTTTCCGAGATTCGTGTCTAAATTTAGGTGTGTTTTGATTGTCTTAGTTGTTTCTAAGTGTTAGTTTTGTCTTCACTAACACCCTTGAGTCTAGATCCAAGTTGAGCTTGAACATTATTGTTGGTATTGTTGTTGCGGTTTCAAGAACTTGAACATTGTTGGTGTTGTTGTATGGACCAAAACTTGGAGGTGGTTTGATCTCATGTTGTTGGTATTTTGTTGTGGTTTTTAAGCTTGAAAAAAGTGTTGTTGATTGTTGGAGGTTCAATGTGAGGCTAGTTTTTCAAACTTCTATTGAAAGTTCTTGTTGTTTTAGACTATCTTCATGTCTAGTTGCAAAAAAGCTCTTCAATAGTGTTGTTTGATCCAAAAGCCAAGTGGAAAGAAGTGAGGCCTTTGTTAGTCTTTAAAACAAATCCCAAAGACCTACCAAAAGGGAAGGGGGACAAAAAGGTCTACAAAAGACTTGGTACTAAAAGAGAAAAAAAAATACTTTTCTAGGTGTCCAAAAGAGGAAAGGGCCACCAACCCTTCAAAAAGTTGTCATGCCCAAAGGGTGAAAGACAAGTCAAACCTTTTTGAATGTGAAAAAGGGCTCCAATCTTGATATTTTTCTTCCCCAAGTCCAAAATATACTTCTTCAAGAATTGAAAATTGAACCAAAATTTCAAAGTTGAAAAAATAAGAACCTTTCAAAAACCGCAGCCAATCCTAGACTGCCACATCACCAATTTTTGTACAATACCGAAACTTAGGGCTCAAAATCTTGGATTCTTAGTTTCTTATTGTTGATTCTTAGTTTTATTTTTTTTATTCTTATACTAATTGGCAGCTAGTAAATACCTACTAAGTTGTAAATTAGTTTTTGAATACATTTCTTTCGTGTCTTCGTTATTTGTGTGCTTTTCTCATTTGTAACTCGTAGTAACTTCTTTATTTCAAGTTCATAAGTGAATTTTATTTTGTGTCTTGAGTCAATCAAAACAAAAATCCATGTCGGCCGCCAAGTAGGATTGACATCTTATTGACAACCGGAGTATAAACAACTTTCAATATTCACCGCTTTAATTGTAAGAATCACAAAGGTAAGTGTATCGAGTGTTGGTAAGGAGTTTTTTTTCGTTAGGTACCATGGCTGCACATAATTTCAAGGCCACGTGTGATTACATGCATGACAATCTTGAAGATATGCAACAACACATTGAAATTATACGCCAATTGTTACCCAAACTCTTCTCTTAAAATCCAATTGTCCAAACAACTTGCGATAAGAGCTTTCTGAAGGAAGTTGCTGCCCAATCTTCTGATGGACTTTCACACCGAGGTAAAGACGAACATACTCATAAATGTCAAGGTAAAATATCTAACCCTTACACTTTTGTGCATGTGAATGATAATTGTGTGGTTAGTAGCCCATTGAATGTGAGTTATAGTTTGCCTATATGTGAGTCTATTGTTTCTTTACCACTTGATGATGATGTACTTGTTGTGAGTATGGATACACTAGTTGATCCTATTGCTGACCGAATCGACTCTTCTTGTAAGATCGATTTATGTCCACCTAGTGTTGAAACCATTGTGTTGAATGAAAGTACATCATCTTGTAAAATTTATGTTGATCAACTTTTGTGTGAAAATTGCCCACCACTTGAGGATGTGTGTAATGTGATTAATGAATCTCAAGTGTGTGATGATGTTGAAAATATTGATCAAAGGAATAGGAGTGAACCCAAGAGCTATTCTTGGGATAATCTTGCACTTGAAATCTCTTTAAAACTTGATATTGATCTTTTAGAGAGTGATGAACGTGTTTGTTTCGAATCTGCCCGTGAAATAGATTATGCTCTCTTAAGGTACAATGTCTTGTTTGAAGATGATATAACCACTCCTAATGAACCTAGTGGTGAAAATAATGGTATAGCTTGCCTTAGAAGTTATAGCCGATATGCTAACCCACCATGGTGTGACAACATTCCTCCTGAAGATGGAAATCTCTTTTTGGAAGATGAGAGTACTCTTAAGGGTAAGGGATGTGTGGTTTTGGAAACTACTTATCCTTCTACTTTTTGTGACTTTATTGTTGGGAGTACTCATGGTGATGATTGTGAAAATAGTTGTGAGTACATACATAAGGCCACTTTAGTAGAAGTCGACTTAAGAGATACCTTTCTCTACTTTCTGTTTGCTCTGGATAATATGTATGCTATTGTAGAGAGTATGCCGGTTATTTTGGGTGGAGACCACGAAAAAGGGAAGTGTTGTCTAGATCCATGTCTATGGCCACTCTTACCGTTTGACCCCGGTGCCAAATATAGAATTGGTGATGATGGTGCACCTGACTTGTTGCTTGGTTTACATGACAAACAAAGTATCATTTTTGGTGAATTCTATAGCCAAATCCTCTATGCATTTTTCATTAATTATGTAATATTTAGTTCAAAGGATCCTTGGTTATATTCTAAATATATGCAACCTTGTCATGTTGAGGTGATTTGTCGTGCTTACCCTAACCCTCATGCCATGAGGAGTTTGTATTTGTGTGTCATTTCTTTGGTTTTGCAAGGTTTGAATTCGAGGTCCAATCCTTTTCAAGAAGAGGAGGATGATATAATTCGAAGTCAGTACGTGGGGCATTAAGCTTTGTTTACATTAAGGAAATGGGATCCTACATGGAGGGGCCGATTTGAGTACACCAAAAAGCAATCCCACGTGTGAAAGATTGCTTGGAGCATTGAAGATTGAGGACTCACGGTTTTGGGCCTTCATTAAGGACATTTTGGTTACTTAGCCTTGTCCAAGTAATACTCCATGACCACCCCTTTTCATTAAGGGTATTGTGGTCATTTTTGTTATGTAATAAGTTAGACTACAAATAGGTTCTATTAGTTCATTTGCTAGTTAGTTGATGAAAGATGAAAAATTGAAACACTTGAAATCCTTTCTCTTGAGAGTAGACCACCTTAGTATAGTCTTAGTTAGGACTTGGAAAAGTCATCCTTAGTATAGGGCTTGGAAAAGTCAATATTGTTCTTTGCTTGGAAACGGTGAATCTTGGGGTGAGTCGATTACCTTGGCGGTCACCGTAAGAGTGTGGTTTTGATTATTACATTCATTAGGGGTTAATGTTGAAATATACTTGGTTCTTAATCTTGTAATAATCTTGGTCTCACTATCAATCCTTTCATTATTTTGCAAATCCGTGTGTTTTTGTGT